>NC_046157.1:173430742-173590742 GCF_011064425.1 Rattus rattus | reverse complement strand
ACAGACACACACACATTCACACACACACACACACACACACACACACACACACACACACGGAAGGCTTGATGTGTGTGCGGTTGTTGGCTTGCAGAAGGGAGTGGCAGAGCCAGGTCTGAGAGCCCCCACAACGACAGACACAGTGGCGATGGGTCGGTCTGTTGGTAGAGCCACATGTAAATGGCTGTAAGCCTCGCCTTTTAAAAACTCAGACCTGTCATTTTCAGATTGAAATATCTGTTTCCCAAGGCTGTATTTGTAGCCCCGTCCTCTTCTCTGGATGCGGCTGTGACAGGAAAGATGTCGGCCTGGGAATGTGCGTGTGCATCAGTGAAGGCTGTTCTCAGGTGCACCTCCACTCGGGGACTCCTGTCCACGGTGTGCCTCCCGGCCATCCTGATTGTGTACCTGACGCTATCTTCCTCAGTAGTAAGCAATGAAGAACTGCAGGCAGAAGTCGGAAGGGAAGTCAAGCTTGCCAGCAGTGGGCAGTGCAGAGAATAATGACAATCTGAACGTGCGAGGAGTTTTTCTCATCGTTTAAAACATTAGACATCGCCATTCGTGATTCTTTTTTTTTAGCGACAAAAGTCACTTCAGTGTAATGAACGCACCAAGGCATTGCACAGGCAGCTTGAGGTAGCCCATTGTTACGGTATATGGAAGTCGAGTGTTACTTGGCCGTCTCTGCCAGCCATTTACTCATCCTTGTGATGAAGCAGAGGAATGCCGCTGTGTTCTAACTGCTGAAATGTCTATGCACTGTCTTAGAAACAAGTGGCAGTAGGTAGAGGGCTGGAAGAAAGAATGCGTGCTCGTGAGTGTATGATGAGTCCAGCGGCTCTCACCCTCCCTAACGCTGTGACCCTTAATGCAGCTCCTCATGTGGTGGCGACCCCAACCATAGTTATTTCATCGCTACTTCCTAACTGTAATTTTGTTGCCATTATGAATCATAATCCAGATATCTGATATGCAGCCCCCAGAGGGGTTGTGACCCACAGGTAGAACCACAGGTAGAACCACAGGTAGATGATCAGGCTGACATGGAGTTGGAGCAGGAATCACGTGACTCTTCTAGACATGAAACCCTTACATAGGAGTACTTAGAAGGGTAGACAATGCTTTTTAGGTACAGAATTACCATACCTTGAAATAACTAATTCAGAATTAGAATATTCCAGGCAATTTTATTAAATTTAAGGTCTCCTTGAGTGGAACTAGTTTTAGAAAAGTTTTCTTCACACGTTGGTGTTTGGATGATGTCATAACAGCCTGTATGGACTACTCATCTGCTCTGAGGCTGCCTTCAGCGGTGGATTACACTGCCGTACTCCACCAGCCTGCTACTCGGATACATAGGTTTAGAAAAAAGTCTTTGTTTTACCTCCTAAGAAAAAGGATTTTTTACTTGGAAATACTGATGTAATACCTTGGATTATATAAAAGTGTAGCTCCTCATGAAATTCAAGTGAGGAGTGCAAACAGAAGCCCATGGTTAGGTTGAGTGTGGAGGACCAGTTTGTATAATGAGTCCTTTGGTCTGCAGTGCTGTAGGTATTATGAGACCCAGATGCCATTTGTAAAAAAGAAGGACCCCCAAAGTAATGTTACAGTTAATTGGGACAGGACAGTTGGAAGCTGGGAAGAGGAGGAACTGAGGGTGGGGCTGTGTGAATACGTTCAAACCATGTTCCTAACTCCGTCTGAAGGATCCATGCTTGTCTTCTGATGGTAGTTGCACAGAACGGTTGGCGTGGCACAGGAGTGTGCGTCAGGGTCTGGAGAACAGCCTCCGGTTTGTACCTAGAGCAGTCTTCACTCACCTCAGCTGGACCACTGCCTTCTTCGCTGCAGACTGTCCCACCCTCCCCTCATCACACACCCTGTGCTGGGATTCCGATGACTTTCCCCACCTTACTAAGACACAGCACAGAAAGCATGCGTCTCTCCTGCCGTCAGAAACAGTCTTCCTTTGACATTTCCCTAAGTGTATACAAATAATGAACGGAGACTAAAAGATTCCTGGGAAAGCCTGAAGTCCACAGTCATTGTGCACTTGGGAGACCTCCCGGGTTCAGCAGGACACAGAGGGAAGACCCTAAGGGGAAAGGCGTGATTAAACTGGAAGGGGGCCTGGCTGCTGCCTGTTCATGCAACATGGAGGGCAGCGTGCAGGGAATTCAGGGTGCTCTCCTTCACTGCACCCCCTCTGTCACTCACACACAGGAAGGGCCATGCCTACGATTATCTGAGGGTTTCCTCAGTTTGTGTAAAGGTTGTTGTGACAGAGAAGGGCGAGAAGTCTTAGCTGGTGTTGGTAGTGGAGTAGGAGTGTCGCCTGTGGACTCCAGCGAGCCTTGGTGACACCTGCAGAGCCACTGGTGCCTGAGGCTTAATTCTGGGCTGCAAGGCTGAGGGATGCTTTTCTGACGCAGCTGTGGGAGGAAGGCTCTGCAACTCGAACACAGCCCTATCCCACAGTTTATTAGTTGTTAATGGTTGTCTTTAGTGTCTAAAACATTTCAGAAATAGTTCAAAGTTCTAATGGAAAGTGATTTCAGTGTAAGTAATTTACTAAAATACTTGAGTTATATATATACCTCATGGCCACATCTGTACACAGTTGATGTGAGCAACTGTTGGCCTACATATTTCGGGGTAGAGATAACTTGACAGGATTGCCACAGACACTGGCTAATTTGGGGCAGGATGTTAAGGCAGGGCATCTCAGGCTGTTTGTTTTCTAGTAGGGAAACTTATATTGAGAAGAATGTAACTGTCACTGTTACTGTGTGTGACTGGCTGGGTGTCTCTGACTAGGCGGAGCGTGTGACGGGGCTTTTCTCCAAGTCCACCCATCCTCTTGGATGTGCTGTGTACTCACATGTGCGCTCACAATTGTGAAACCGTGGTTGTAAATAGGAAATATTATGATAGAAAGTCCTGCAGAAGACTTGGATTATCCTCAAGCAATAATTTAATGGTAGCCTTTAATGCACAAGAATCTACTGGCCTTTAAAAGGAACATTAAGTGTTTAATTTCCAAACTGATAATCCTTTACACATTCTTCTTGAAAGATTATATTCTGTGTGTATGAGTGTTTGCCCGCATCTGTGTCTGGTACCGCTTGACTGCCTGGTACATACAGAAGCCAGCAGAGTGTAGAGACTACAGCTGGATACAGACAGTTGTGAGCTTGTGGGAACTAGGAACTGAGCGGGGTTCTCTCTAAGAACAAATGCTTTTACCCACTGAACCGTCTCTCCAGCTTGATATTCAGACCATTTCAGATTTGTATTGTATACAGTCTTGCTGGGCAGTGGCTTCACACACCCTTAATTCCAGAATCAGGAGCAGAGGCAAGTAGTGGTCTGAGCCTGAGGCTAGACAGGCCTTCAGAGTGCCTTCCAGGACAGCCAGGGTCCAAAGAGAAGCTCTGTCTTGAAAACAGACAAACACACAAAACAACGTAATGTCCTTTGGCCAGTTTCCCTTATTTTAGGGTTTAGATACGGGTAGAGAATCCTTCTGCTTATTTACTCTTCTTTTACAGGTTACAGAAACAGTAAATCCTCATTGAAGAAGTCTTGGCAGACACAGTGAGGCACAAAGGGTAGAAATCATAAGTTACTTAGAGTCCAGTGCTCAGTAGAGAAATCAGTCATGGTTTATACCTGAGTTAATAGTTTAGTTTTCTGTATAAATATACGTTGTATTTTATAAAACTATTATACTTAGCATGTGACTTCATTGAGTCTGTTGTGAACGTTCTCATGAGACAGTAAATCATCCCCTGTGACGTTTTGCATTCTCCGTGGCCGAGGAGGACGTGCGCCTGTACCAATTTGTCTGCTACTCACCTGGTGCTGGGCTCTTGCCTTTTCTTTTGGTTAAGCTTTAATGAGCATTTTTATACACTTAATAGGTCTTTTTGGATTTTTAAGAATGAAAGTCACCTCTTTCCCTATTTATAAGCACACTCTCCGACACCCCACCCCCACACCAGACAGGTTTTTAGTGTAGTCTTTTGGAGTTTTCTGACTGTATAATGCACCACTAAATGGTTAATCTTACTTTATATTTGTTAATAAACAAACACATCTGTTTTCACTCCAGAATGGCTCCTATGAAGACTTAGTTTTTCTCATACTGTTTCATCCATGTTATCTTATGTCAGTCAACATGAGTCATGGCCTTTTTTAAACTTTTTATTTTTTTGATAGGCTCCCTGGCTGCCTTGAGCTTGCTACTTAGACCACGCTGATTGAAACCTTAGAGATCTTCTTGCCTCTGCCTCTTGATGGTTGACATTAGTAATGTATGACACATAGTTTATAGCAGTTTTTTACTTTAAGTTTTTTGTTTTACTTTTTGAAATTAAAATATAATTACAGAATTGTCTCTCTCTCTTCCTTTCTCTAACCTTTTCTGTGTCTACGCCTTTGCAATCTCTCAACTTCCTGGCATCTATTTCTTTGTTATGTAATAAATACATAATACTTACACACACACACACACACACACACACACACACACACACACACACACTCTCCATCGACTGGCCCTGGAACCACCTAGTAAACATAACCAGGTAAACCAGCTTTAATAAAATATTTATACAATAGAAGAGTTAACCCTCATAACTAGTCCACATCTCATTTAAATTAATGTTCTTCATAAAGGCAAGTTTTTAGTGTATTCTTAAGGTAGCACATTGATATGATTCAGGCTCTCTTCGCTGTGAATACCACCAACAGTAACATGGGGTACAGTGTTGACCCTGCGGACAGTGGAGATGTGCGGGGCATGTGCCTGGCCAGACAGTGTTTCCATATATTGCTATTTGGTTTGCATAATGAACACAGAAAAGTAGCACATTATTTAAAAGACAGAGAACATCAGGACCATTAATGGCAGAGACTGCACAGTACACATTCATTACAGTAAATCAACACCATAATTATACGGTAATTACTACTGCCAGTATTTAATTACAAACAAGTGAATTATGGAAAAGTCAACTCTGAAGATCAAGTTCTTTTTTACATAATACCTTCGAATTCTACTCAATTAAAAATACCACAACACAGACTCCGTAGACACTACAGTGTAGGCTAGTAGTCCTTTTCCTTAGGTTAGAGAGTAGAATAGGCTTGTTACACCACATACTGACAGCTTGTCCTCTCTGGGAAGAAGGAAGATTCGGGAGAAGTCATGTAGTATTTGTCCCGTGAGCCCAGTGCTCTTTTAAACACTGCAGATTTTAGCAGGTTGAACTGTCCCTCTCTGCTGTGGAATGAGGACCTCCATCTTTCAGATGGGGAACTTGAAGCCTAGAGTATCTCATTTCAGACCCAGGGTTGGAATCTGGTGCAAATTCTTAGTGGTGTCTCTGAACCTGTTCTATTGTATCAAATTGTCTTCTATTGTATCAAATTGTCTTCCATTGTATAAAATTGTTCATTTTCATATTTTAGATGAAAATACACCCAAAGCTGCTTTTGCAGATCTGTAGCCCTTAGAACTACTTCATGCTCCATTCTTCCTGGTTCTGTGTCTGAAGATTCAGTCAATTATGGATTAAAAATGTTCCCCAAAACAATTGCATTGGCACTGAAAATCCAGACATCATTTCCTCCTTATCATTCTGTCTCAAGTAGCACAGCATGATGACGGCATGCGCACCATCTAGATTCTTGCAGACAATGAGTATGTATAAGAGAGCATGTGCAAACACTTGACAGAAAGATGAGAGCTATGTGGGTGTTGGTATCTGCAGGGACCTGGAAACAGTGATCTCTTTGACAACAGTGGGCAGGCCCTAACTGACCTAGATGCAAAACCACCAGTGCTGAGTCCCAGTCCTCTGCAGCTTCATGGATGAAGTCCTGAGGCCGACCTAAGGCAATGAGAAGTATGTTTTATTATGCATCAAATATTCAAAGAATAAAACCATCCATTCACCATATCCCATTTATCTGCCTATCAATATACCCCCTGAATGACAACTTTGCCCTTAGTGTAAAACATGGCCCTGAAAATACAGATTCTTATGTCTTCTCTGTTATGTGCATAGGATCCAGAGATCCACATGTCAGAGCTCTGGGACATTAGAATTTGCTCAGTGTCCTTCAATAATGTACCCTGTCTATTATCTCACAGTGCTCTGTAGGTTCATAAATCTCCTACTAAGACTCAAGATAAATTTTATTTAACTTCTTATTAATTCCTTGTGGATTTCACATCTTACACCCCAGTCCTATATATCTCCCCATCCATTTCTATATATCCTTGCAAACCTCACTCCCAAACTAAAACAAACAAACAAACAAACAAATCTGGCAGCGGAAGCTGTGATGTGTCACACAGTTTACCGCTTTGCCCCTACAGTTTTACTTGCAACGAGTCATTGGTCAAGTTTGAGGCATCTGGCTTCTGTACAGCATCCATACTGGGTCCTCACTGAGACTCCCCTGTTGTTGCCCTGTGTCATGGAGATCCTGCAGTTCTGGTACTGTAGGACCGGCCCTTTCACATGCCCCAGCAGGTCGTAGATGGGGTAGATGTTGGGGTGGCCCAGCTCATAGCTCTCGATCTGGGCTTGAGCTTAGTTGATGAGCTCACCAGCTCTCCTGCACGCACACTATCAGGGCCTGCTTTTCTGCTTTGCCCAGGTGAGGGGCCGGGCCAGCTCTCCCGCATACCATAGCAATGCAAGGGATGGTCAAAGTAGTTCTTTAAGAAAGGGAATAGAAGTTTGTCCTGATGACTTACATGATAGTAAATATTGTAGGAAATGTTAGTTGAAGAGCCAGCTAGATAATTGACTGATGCTTGCTGCTTTCAAGAAGGGTTAAATGGTTTGAAAGGACCGACTAACGGCTATATTTCTGACTGGCTGTTTGCTCTCTGCTGAGATTGTCTTTCCTCTAAGTATCTCCTTTTGTTTTCTGTTCAGAGTAAGGATGCCCAAACCCAGTGGGCTATATTCATAATTTTATCTGTCTCTTCACTCAAGTGTATTTTTCTTCTGTGTTATTCATTGGTGAAAACTTTCAGTTTTTTTCTCTCAAGTAGTTTAGTACTCCACAGTCCTTAGCATAGTTAACAGTGACCCTCTTAGCTTAACTTCTGTTTAGCAAGCCACATTTCTAAAAACCCATCCCTTACTAGCTAAATCCACATGCTTCCCCAAACTCATTTTTTCCCACTCAAAATTCCCCTTTCCAAATTCTTTATTAGATTTATCTTTGAGCTTCAGTGGTCTATCAGGGGTCCATCTCCCCATTTCCAGATGAGGACGTTGAAGATTCCTATCAGTTCCTTTCTTAAGACCAAGTCAGAGCCACTTCTTGGGAATTAAAATATTAAGAAGATAAATCAGTTCCTAATAAAATAGTTTTGTTGTAGACATGAAAGAGATAGATTTATTTCATTGTAGACAAAGACCAGGAGGGTGTTTTCCTCCCTGAGGGAGAGGTTTTATTCTGGATTACGTAAAACTGAGATATGAGGAACTCTTCAGAAAGCGACTGTGAGAATTCTCACTGAGAGAGCTTTTGTGCCTTGGGCTTTTCACTCTGGTGCTGATGATTGCCAGGACTCCCTGAAGTTCATTGTAGAGTTGTGTGCTTGGCCAGGCCCGTAGGACATGTTTATGCTTTTCTTCAGCAGACCTTGGCTTCAGACAAGTCGAGGGGATTTTTGCTAAACAGTGACTTCATTCTTCAGATTGATTTTTAAGTTTGAAAGAATTCAGAAAATTCCACTTAAAATAATTGTTTGTTAATTCAGTTCTTTGGTTATCTTATAAATGTTGGATAAAGTCAATAAGTTGAACTACTGCGTATTTGAGTGAGAGACTGAATAACAGCATTGAGATAGAATCATCAGGGGAGGTCCTTGACTCAGATCGACAGCACTGTAGATTTTCCTGCAATGCTACTACTCAAATTAAGTTTAAAGAAAGATAAAGCATTAAATACAGGCTTCCCTGGGATTTTGTTTGCTTCAAATTCCTTTCGACATCTGTACTGGTTCCGTATGGTACTGCTGTGTGTAGCTTACTGGTGTGAATTGGTAGCAGTGTAATGAAGAGGAGCAGTGGGTCATGCTTTGACGCTGTGGAGGATGGATCCCTAGGTATGGGTAAAGATGGCTGTGGCTCCCCTCACCTGCATAGCAGTGTGGAGAGGATTCTTCTAGTTCACTGATATTTTAAAATGTGGGTCTATAGGCCTACCTAGATTCGTAAGACTTGTTTAGACTCTGAAGAAATTTAGAAATTTGTTGAATTTGGGCTATTTTTTTACATTTTAAATTTGAAATAAGAAAAATGAGTTATACTCTGTTCTGGGGGTTCCAGTGTCATGTGGAAGGATTCTGTCACATACTCAGAGGCTGAGGCTGACAGTAGAAGACATCTTTGTATTACTACTGAAATTCTGACCTGCTGTAATCTGGATAGGCCCTAGGTGATAATTTATGGGCCAACGTTGAAAAACACTGTGCTGCCTCTACTTGAAACCTCTTTAAGTGAGAGAAGTAAAATACTATAGTCTTAAGGGTGACTGTGTATTTTCCTATGGCAGTTTAGCAGATTGATCGCTCTTGAATTTAGAATTCTTTGTGGAAGTATGACAGCAATGATCACTTAGTCTTAAATTGGAAGACTGAAATACGGGAGAAAACGTGTGCATGCTGGTCGGTCGGTCAGTCTGTCTGTCTGTCTATATCTAATCTATGGACAGACAGACAAGTGTTTTAGGGAAATGGAGCTGGTTGCTTGCAGCTGAGCCAAGACTAGAAATGTATTCTAGGTGACTCTCTCAAGATAATATTCGATGGTGGTAATGATGAATTCATTTTGCTGTTTTGCCCATACATTTCATGGCTTACCAAGTGACATATTTGAAGACATTACACTTTGATTAGTAAAGAGACATGTTTTAAAAGCATTTTATATATGACAGTCTGCTCTTTGGATTGAAGTGACGATGGCGGCATGTCAGCGCAGGTGTAGGTGCTGTCTTGCGGTGGAGTGTTCACAGCCTCTCGTGCTCGGTACAGAATGACTGGAGCTGGGACTATGGCTCGGTTGGTGGTATGCCCGTCTAGAATGCATGAGTCCTAGAGTCAGTCCTAATCATGACAGAGAAACCAAATGTAAATGGCTTTTTACTCATCACTGTGGCATTTAATAAAGTGAAAATTATTTCAACTGCTAGTAACATGTCTTTCCAAATGGCTAGTTGTGAATCCAATTGCTGATATTATAGAAATGTATTAGTGTGTACATGAAAGATATATACAAGTGATGAATCAACATTTAAATTGCTTAAGTAACACTTGTTCATTAAGTTCAATTCACTATTTCTTTTAGTCTTTATTTAAACATAAAATTATTTAGAACGAAATACTGAATATGTTTCATCAGCAGTTCAATTAATTTATGGTTTTTCAGGAAGTTTAATTATGGTTTTTGGTTAGAAGAATTTTTCTTAGGTTCTGTACATGTAAATATGTATATTGACTTTTCTAAGATTTTCCTGGGGCCTACACAACAATTAAAGGCAATACTCTTTTTAAAAATGGTTATTTTAAAAGTGATTATCTTTTCTGGCTAAAATTTCAAGTAGAAACATTTCTAGATTAAGACTTAACTGAACAGAATTAGGAAGCTGTGTGTTACCAGCGATTATTTTGGGATTTTGTGTGAAGTGAGTGTTCTGTGGGCAGGAGATGAGCCTTCTTCCCTTCTAACCACATTCTTTGTCATTGCCGCTGTGGGTCCTCGCCTGGGCTGTATCGCGTAGAGAGGATGGCATAGGGAGGACGGCTGCACTGCCGTTCTCACCATTTGGAGGCCCAGTTTTGTTTTTCCTTGATATATCAATACGGGACGTATTGTATGACGTATGACAGTTGTGCTTTCAGATGGATTAGCCTTGGCCCAGTTGATTGCTTCATATTTATGGCAGGTGCGATGGGCTGACACACAGAAAGGCCATGTTCCCATCAGGACACGAGAAGGGGCTGGACTGCCGTCCTAGTGGGAGCTGATCTTAGGTATTAGAGCCATAGGATGTGTCGGTGGCTAGGTTTGGTTCTTGTCACAGTTAAGTGTCATGATAGTTATGTAAAATATTTTAATTATCATTATGGGAACTAACATGTCAAACTTTTTGGTGATCTCAAATCTATTGTAGTTTTTTTTCTAATTAAGGAGATCATGACTTTTGTGGATAATTAACATTATAATCTGGTTTTGATAATAACTGTTATAAATTTTCCAGAAATTATGAAGTTTCATAATTATACGTAAGAAATGAGTGAATTCTCCAGTGAGTTTTTTTTAATTAAGATTACATCTGTGATACAAACAAACAAATGAACTTAATCATGGTTCTGTCTATTGCATGAAAATAGTAATTAGCATAATGTTTATAATTTACTTATTAGAAATTAAAGATTCATATGCAGCATAAAACATTTGTAATAATCTCTTCCACATAAAACATATATCAAAAGGAACTCAAGCAAAATTAGTATTAAGTTGTTTTAAAAGTCAGTAATACCAGTAGTCCTGACTGAACATGGGGTTGCTTTGTTCTTAAATCTCTCTTTTATTTCTGCACAGTTTTAAAGTTCTGCAACTCATTTTTGTCAGTCAGTTTTCCCAGGCACATGTGTGCATATGTGCCCTGTGAGTATGCGTGTACATGAGCATGTGTGTAAACATGTACAGGAGCATGTGTGTGTGTGTGAGCATGTATGTCTGAGCATGTGTGTGTGTATTAGCATGTGCGTGTGTATGAGCATGTGTGTGTGTGTATGTATGTGTGTGTGTAACACACACTTGCCTGTACATGTACGTGCTTGTGCAGTAATAGCAAACTGTAGCAGAGTAAAGTGCCGTAAGTAAAAAGTGGGACCAGCAGAAGGCAAGATCCCTTTCCGTGTGTGCTTTAGGGGTGGCAGCATGGGTCTGAGGTGTAGTTACAGGTGCTGCGTGTTGCTCTCCCTGAATCAGTGAGGCACGCAGCTAGTTTTTAGTAGGGGTTGGTTGCGTCTTATCTTGTATGTACACATGTGTTTCTTACTATGGTTTACTCTCTATAAGCTGGTTATAGACTGTACTTTAATCTGTTTTCACACTTTAAAGAAGATATACTTCTTTCACTGTAATTTTAACTGTCAAGTGTCTCAAATCATCAGTTCATGTTCATCGAATAGCAGAACTTTCTTCATAACAAAACAATGTAATGTAGACCTTCATGATATAAAATTAGCATTTTATACAAACGTGGATTTTTATTAGGGCCTTTACTTTCCCCCACTTGTTTGGCTGCTGTTCTGCATGTAAAGAACACAGGTGATTTCATGCTAGTGAATAATTACTCAGTTCGCAGGCTGCCCTCTGGGCTTTTCAAATTGCCAACCGTAGCAGAATAAGACTGAATCAGAGTAAACACAGTAAATAGCCTCCTTCTGTGTGCAGAGCACTGCATGTGGAGCACTGCTAGACATCATGGTAAGAAGTCCTCACAGCACAGCGAGGTAATTACGTAACAGAGAGAGGCATCTTTTATAGTCATTTATTTAAAAGTCCTGTCCAGTTAATGCTGAGGATAATTACAGCCACACCTGTCCCAGGACTGAACTGCTTCTTGTGGTTCTACCAACTGCGTGTGAGGGAGCTGATTTCTGTGCTGGACTCTTTGTAGGTAGAAATGAAGATGTCTGTTTATCAATAAACCCCAGTTCACATCCCTGATACAGTTGAATATTAAAGGTATCTTTGTTTTCCCTTCTGCTGTTTTAATAAAATAAAATGAATTCTTTAGGAATAATTGAATGAAACTTAAAAAAAAATAGTTCATGCTCCCACAGTTCATTTTAGGGTCCCAGATGCCAGGGTTAGACCCCCCAGCTGTTAGCACAGTGATTCATTTAAAAGCTGTAAACTCTCTAGTGAGGCGCTGTGCTGGACCGTCGTCTTCTGCTCCTAATGAGTCTAGATTACACAACCTGGGAATTGCAGTTAGAGTCCTCTCACAAACGGACGGACACGTGCTTTCTAAACAGTAGGAACATGGAAGACCCAAATGTGCACACCAGCTTTGTCTCCCCATGGCTTCAGAAGTCTGGGAAGATTTTTCAACTGCCGGTTAACGTGTTGCTGTGTGCGGGTTCTTTAGGCCTGGAGTCTTAAGAATTTTACAGGCACTGCCATGGTCACCTGGGGACCTGGGCCTCCTGACAGGCAGCCAGTCAGGACAGGGCCAAACCAAGCTACCTTTTTATCTTCTCTGGCATTTCACAGGATAGGCATTCAGAGCCAGTGTGCTGGCCTCAGCCTACTCGATCAACTGCTTTCCCCTTTCAGTAACGTGCGCTGTAGTGACTCAAGGGTCTTCTCTGCTCTGGTACAGAGCTTCAAATGTAACCTACTTTGGCGGAACTGAAAAACAGCTCGAAAGCGATTTTGTTAGTTTTCAAAGCACACTCTTGTGGGTTTTGGAGGAAGTTCTGTGAGAATTTCAGCTTTCACAAGGCAGTTAATAAGGAGCACAAGACAAACTTGCCCAAGAAGCTTCAAACTGGCTGCAAATAGGAGTTTGCTCGTCACCGGTGCAAGGGACCAGCCGCACTGCCGGTTTACTAGACTGTCGCAGATCCGAAGTCATTGTTAACAGTTAAACACAGACAAACAGAGCAAACTGAAGAAACTTGGATAGACCTTTTAATTTTAAACAGAAACAGCAAAGACTTGGAGCTGCTTTTTCAATGTACTAGTTTAAAACTTTTGATACGGCAGTTAAAAAATGTTATTTAATTTTAATTAAATGCTGGTTTTATATAAAACCAAATATCAGTTATCAATACTTAATGAGGCAAAATTTTAGTGTGCACGCAGGAGAAAAATACCATCATATAAAAATTTCAGTGGTAAATACGTGGTTAAATGATCTGATAATTTTTTCACTTAAAATCTCTGAGAAGTGGATTAGGCTATTTTTTTCAGTATGTGAACATACATTCGTGCAAAAGTGAAACGAATGCAATGGATTAGAAGTCGGAGACTTGTCTGTGTGTGTGTCGACGGTTCTGTGGGAGGAGGTGTGCCCGGTGATGAATCATTTCATACTGACTATGCTATTAAAAGTAGCATCCCTCCTTTGAGGGTCAGAGTTCTGTCTCCTCTCAGATCCAGTTCCATCTCCTCTTGGTGCCGCTGGGCAGAATGGTGTCTTTTACCTTTCCTGAGCGACAGCACCGGCTGTGGGTGCCTCCAGCAGAGCCCCTGACATCACAGAGATCCTCATTTAATCCCAGCCCGTGCTGCTCACTGGCCTCCTTTGACTAATGGACCAGAAACTGCTTTTCTGTGCACAAATTTAAAACGCACTTCCTTCCTAGTGCCCTCTGTCTGTCTTGTGGGCTTGAGAAGAGAAATAATTTAGTGCACTTTCTATCTTTAGCCAGCCGGAACACTGTTGCTGTCTGAACTACGTAAACATTGATGACTTTTTTTTTCTCTTAAATCTTATGCAGTTAATTTTCAAGAACTTTTATGGTTCTTTGCATTTTTTTTTCTCCATAGGGAAGGGGGAAAAACCCACAGTAAAATTCTATTACATACTTGTATTTTTGTGGGAATTTAGGAGTAAAGTTATTATATCATTCTGAGAAGTAATAGCAGAGGTAATAATTGCTTTTGGCGAGAGGAGCTGACACTTAGAATTCATTCGTTTGAGCAGAAACTGGTTTTATAAATGGAAATGCATGCTATATGGCAGCCTGAAATTTCTGAAATGTATATATGGCAAATTTGAACTTAGTTTTTGTGTTTTAAAAATGGCTTCATATCACAGGACCCTTAGGATGTTAGTACTCAGAATTCCAAAGCATGAGTTAGGTTGGAATAAAATGACTTACTTCATAACTTGTTAGCAGTGGGCCAGTTTTATGGAATTTATTTGTTGATTATCATTTGTTTTGCTGAATGTCAGCATTTATATAAGATTGTCAGGGTAATCGGAGCCATCTTGAGATTCTTTTGTAAGATAACTAGGTGAAATTATTTTCCTCTACAGAGAACAAACAGCTAATTGCCTGGTCTGAAACTCCATTGGCTTTTTTGAGGACTTTCTTTAAAAATGGAGATGGAGCGCCACCTATTGTTCACTGTGAAGCATTTTAACCTGGGACCACAGTGTCGCCTTTCTATAATTCTGCCACGATAAACTCACTGTGTCTGTGTTGTCTATAGTTGTTATAAAATTATTAGGAGATAGTTATCATGTGTAGTTGCTGTCCCTGTGGTAAATGTAAAGCAGTTCATGCCTTTTCTCCTCTCTGCTATTTTTCTGCTTTATATTGTTGTTTTAAGACAACGTTTTGAATTAAAAAGGATTAGTTTTATTATAATTATAGAAACTTGAGGTTCAATAATGAGTATCTAATTTTAGCTAAAATATTTACAATTCAAGTAGATATTAATAAAACATTGATGTAAAATATTAATTTCAATAATATTTTTGAATGTGTTAATTCTTACCATGATTATATTAACTCATATTTTGAAATATATCATTTTTTATGGTTTTATGGTCTAGAGAAGACAGACTTTCCTAAGGTGTGGAAGGCAGCCCAGTGCGTCTTTCTATGCTGACATCAAAGCGAGTCCTGGAGCTTATCAAAGTGTTAACCCTCATACATTAATAATCCACGGTAAATAAATCAGCGCTCTGGGGCTTGGGGGGTTGGTCTTTTATTTTAAGTCTTATTTCTAAGTCTGAATCACTCAGTGCTTGTTATCAGAAGCCTTCTCAGTGAGAGTATTATGGAAAGGCAAAGACACAGCTTAGGAAACTCATATTGGTATTTGTATATTTTGTACCAAAGTTACTGAGTTTTTTAATATAAAAATTAAGACACTGTGAGCTATATTGTTTTATTTAGGCCATACATTTGATTTTTTTTAATACTCTTTTTTTTTTTTGTATTACTTCTTAGTATTTTAAGCTGGACACTTAAGACTTCCCCTTGATATTTTTTTTTCCCCCTTGGCTCTCAGTTTTCTTCTAAAAAATTCAAATTTTAAGCTTTCTAAATGACTTTGTCTTTTCCCTGTCCCTGTCATCGCTCTCTTAGCTCTTATTGTCAACTGTCTTTCCCATTCTGCCCTATCTTCATTATGTCTAGAGAGTCGGGCCTTCTGCCCCTTTCTTAGCCTGCTATGTAGCCCTGTCGACCAGGAACTGCCTATAGAGACTAGGCTGGCCTTGAACCCACAGAGCCCTACCAGCCTTGGCCTCTGGAGTGCTGGGACTAAAAGTGTGCACTATCACACCCTGCCCAGAGTTCTCCTGGATTTGCCCTGCTTTTCTGAACCACTTGGGTGTCTGTCCTAACGTTCTCCACTGCTCATCACACTGGTAAGCTTGGACAGCACTTCCTGAGCCATGCAGCTGGCTCTAGCCCCCTTTTAGTTTCGTTTGCCCTTTCTTCTGCCTACTCTAGAGGCCCTGTGGATAGTCAAAGCGATGTCATTTTAAGAATGACCACACTGGCTCGTTCTCCGCTGCCGTTTGGATATTAGTGGACCTCATCACCAGAAAGTCTTTATATATGTATAGATGCTGGAAGCTTCTTTACATAATAACAGTGTTGTTTTTGTTTGTCTGCTCAGTCTATGAATTCTGAATCCTAGGATTATTCATGACATGGAAGTGGCTGCTTCATTTTCTCAGTAAGAAGCTTGGCCTCTGGACCATGATTTTCTGTGTCCAGATCGCACGTCTTTACCCTCTGTAGACCGACAGCTTGCTAAGTCCTAACTCAGCTCCTCAGTTCCCTTTTCAGGAAATGCAGATCACGATAGTACATGCTTCAAGTGTCGTCATGAAGATTAAATTACTTCTATGTGTGACTTACAATAGAGGAAATGCTATTGCATCTTGTACTTTAGAGGCAACAAAGCAGTAACTAAGAAATGCTGTGTTAAAAGTTTTAGGACCCAGCACAGAGGTCTCGGGTTACTTACTTTTTCCTCTAGCAGTGCCTCGTTTCTTGCTTGTGTGACACTCATCGTATTTCAATGTAGAACTCAGTTGTCCAAGGGTGTGGCAGACACAATACCAGAGTCTGGGCTTCCAGACTACGGTCAGCTTGTGTTTGTTTCACACTGTTTCTTCTCTCTGAGATGAGAGCTGTGCTTCTTCATTGACCATCCCCCTCCCCCAAGCATGGGCTGTTGTGATATAACGACGGCCCGTGAGAGGATCTGAGGTATTCCATCCTGTAACGTGGGCGCTGCAAAGGCATATTTGCTTGTTGCAGTACGGTGCTCCCTCTTTGTGGCGTGGTGCTCCCTGCTGCTCGTTTCTCGTTTAGGTTAGCTGGTTGGTTGGCACACAGTTCTAATGGTCCCTATGGTCCTTTGCACTTCTGTTACCACCTCTGTGGTGTTGCCTTTCTTATTCCTCATTTTTTGCAATCTTATCTATTCTTTCCAGTCTTTTTTATTTTTTAACTTGTTTATTTTTTTGAGATAAGTCATTTCCCCCTTCACTTTCTTCTCTCCAAATTGTCATACATATTCCTCCTTGAAGCTTTTTAAAGGCCCCTAGTTTTATTAATTATTGTAACACATATGTATATATATATGTGTGTGTTCCTAAATACGTAAATGTATGCAGTCAGACTCTATCACATTTCTTTCCCTTCCTTGTACTAATCTTGGATATGGATTGTTCTTGCTTTCCTAGGTTCTCAAGTTACAACCGAGAGTATTTATTTGAAATCTTTGGTAAGCGTGGGCACTATTGCTATAAAATATGCATTTTGTGCACTTTTACTGTATCCCATGGCTTTTCATGTTCATTTGCTCTGGGACATTTTAAAATTTCCCTCTCACTTTCTTGATTGGCTTACTGTGAGTAAAGAGAGTGCTCCCTTTAGTCTTTGGTTTTTTGTTTTTTTCCCCCTTTAAAGTTAATAATCTTTTTGGGTCGATCTCTAGCTTTAGTCCATCGTGGTTAGTGAGAGCATGCACTGTGAGACTGATTTGGGGAGGTAGTGTGTAACGTGATCTGTTACAAGACCGTTTTCTGTACCTGTGTGAGCAGACTCAGTTAGCCGCTGTTGGAGCCGGTGCTCTGCTGATGCTCTACAGACCTGACGATGCGTAGTCTAGTCTAGCTGCGTGGTCCAGCTGCGTGGTCCAGCTGCGTGGTCCAGCTGCGTGGTCCAGCTGTGTGGTCTAGCTCAGCTCGGCTGACGCTCTACAGACCTGACGATGCGTAGTCTAGTCCAGCTGCGAGGTCCAGCTGCGTGGTGCAGCTGCGTGGTGCAGCTGCGTGGTGCAGCTGCGTGGTGCAGCTGCGTGGTGCAGCTGCGTGGTGCAGCTGCGTGGTGCAGCTGCGTGGTGCAGCTGCGTGGTGCAGCTGCGTGGTGCAGCTGCGTGGTCCAGCTGCGTGGTGCAGCTGCGTGGTCCAGCTGCGTGGTCCAGCTGCGTGGTGCAGCTGCGTGGTCCAGCTGCGTGGTCCAGCTGCGTGGTCTAGCTGCGTGGTCTAGCTGCGTAGTCTAGCTCAGCTCGGCTCTTCCACACTGACTTTGTCGGGATGAGTTTCCCTTTCTGTATTAGTTACTTTTCTTGTTGGGGTAAGAAAACTCCTGAGCAAAGCATCTTAGGGGCAGGGCTTATTTTGGCTCACAGTTGGGGGGTGTAGTCCACTGTGGAGGAAGTCACCTCAGCAGTGACTTGAGGTAGCTGCTCACATTCCAGAAAGTAGGGAGTAAATGGTCAGCAACTCCCTGCTTTTCATTAAGCCCGAGACTCCAGCAGTGGTTCTGCCAAAAGTAGGAAGGTCTTCCCGCCTCAGCTTAACGTACGTACGCAGGACAGCTCCTCTCAGGTGTGCCAGAGGCTGTTCTCACAGGCAGCTCACCACTGCAGAGCGTTCTGCACCATTGTTAGCTCTGTGCAGAGCCTCTTTGACATGGCTAGCTCATGTAAGCACACACACGCACGCAGGACTTTCCACTCCTTACAAAGGACTTGGTCTCCTGCTGTCTGGTTGAAAGTGTGCTTACTGCTGAAGTTGTTACCTGAGCTGGCTTTCAGTCTCTGTTTATGCTATCCCCCTTCCTTTCCTTTACTCACTCTCAACCCATTGCACCTTTACTGGCAAAATACGTTTCTTAAGTACAGACTATTGCTGGGCTTAGTTTTTTTTTTTTTTTCCTTTAGCTAGTCTCTCTTCACGGTGAAGAATTTAGTCTGTTTACATTATAGGTTAGTATAGGTAAGTGTTCCAGACTGGGGAGGTGACTAAATGTGTGGAGTCTAGGGTGCAGGCATGGGACCTGTGATTGTGTCTTTAAGAACTCAAAGAGTCAGGCATGGTGTGTGTGTCTGGGTAAAGACAGGCGGACCCTCAGTATTCACAGGCCAGCCTCGCTGTAATAGAGAGCTCAGGTCTGTGAAAGAGCCTGTCTCACACACAGGGAAGAGAGCAGTGGAGGGAGGGTTGCCGTCCTCTGGTGTCCTCTCTTCATGTCTGGGCGAGCACACCCACAGACACCCTTTCCCAGCACACCTATATCAGTTTATGTTTAACTAACGCTGTTCATACTTGTGCTTTTCTTCGTTCTCTTTCTCTTTTAAATATCTGCTGTTGAATTTTTGTATTGTGTTTTTTCGAGACAGTAACTACCATCCTTTTATCTCTAACAAAGGAGAACTTTTTTCACTTTCCTCACGGACCCAGTTTGATGGTGATATGTTAATGGATTTTGTGTTTTATTTATTTATTTATTTTTCATTTATGAAGGATAGATTTGCTGGGAACAGTGTCCTTGGTTTGTTTGTTTTTTTTGTTTGTTTGTTTGTTTGTTTGTTTTTTTCCTCTTGGACTTGAATGCCTTCTCTTGCCAGCCTGTGGCATTCGTGGTATTAGTATAGTTTCCCCTGTAAGTCATTCTTTTTCTTGCTATACCCTAGAAGGATATTTTTGGTCAAACCTATTAGATGATCTTCGAGCCTCCTATATTTGCATTTGTCTTTTCCAGTGTTTGGAAAACGAAGTGTCTCAGCCCTCAGTTCACTGCTTATACTTGGTTTGCCTTTCCCATCTTCCCTTGGAGCTTCTGTGTTTGCTCTTTTCAGAGACCCTGTGAGCTTCACTGAGCTTCGTTGTTGTTTGAAATTACTCGGTTTTTCCTTTTCTTTTTTTAAAAATGATTTATTTATTTATTGTATACTAGTACACTCTTGCTGTCTTCAGACACACCAGAAGAAGGCATCGGATCCCACTACAGATGGTTGTGAGCCACCATGTGGTTGCTGGGAATTGAACTCAGGACCTCTGGGAGAGCAGTCAGTGCTCTTCACCACTGAGCAGTCTCTCCAGCCCCACTTTTCTTTTTTAAGCATCTGAAAATGTTGTTTCACACTGCTTCTCTTCAGGCCCAGAAATGCTTTCGCCTGATCCTCGTGCTGTTTCCCCACTTCACGCACTGCTGCGTGTTTGCTCTGAGACCCCTGGTAGGTTCTGTTTGGTCATCTGTGTCTCTTTACTGAATATTTGTTTACCATTGAATTACCTGAATGTGTTATTTGTGTATCAGCAAATTTCTTGATTGTGTTTTTACGGCAGTTCATACATTTTCTCTCTGAGGTGTATAGGGTTGCTGCCTTTAACATAGCCGTGTGCACTGGCAGTGTTCTTGTGTCGCTATGTAGATATTTGTGAATATGCTGCCTGTGGAAACTCTGCTATTCCTAGCAGGTGACATTCATGATGAAACCTTTCTGTTGGAGATCTATCACAAGTTATTGGCTGTATGTGTTTACTTATAAATTTTGTATTATAAATTATATTGACCCTTATTTCCTATAAATTGTGTGCTTAAAGAAGAACATTAAACTGTAGATAAATCACTGAGAAAATTGCTATTCTTACATTACTTTCAGGAATACGATTTCAAACATTCTCTTATGTAAAACAATCCAGGCAAGGAGAGTCAAACGCATGTATCCTCAGTCAGTCAGCCTGGTAGACGTCAGCAACAGCACAGTGATCTAGGGGTGGGGAAGGGCAGCAGGCACAGAGGAGATTACATGGGACTGGCGAGGGTGTGATGAGGTGATAGGGGGTAGAGAACTGAGGATGGTAGTGGGTGTGCTCAGAGCACAGTACAGGGAGGACGGAAAGTACAGTATAGGGAGGACGGAAAGCAGAGTAAATCCCACCACTCCGTGTGATTCTTATTTTAGTGAAGTGAGGATGACAGATCTGTAAGCATCAGCTTACACATGAATTGCTGGTACTTCAGAGTTCCTATGACTGTAAGTTAGAGTGCTGCCCACGGTGTATGAGGCGAAGGTATACTGTTTTTTTCTAGGTATTGGTGCGTGTGTTCTGTAGGTGCAGGTCCATAGTGAATTAGTGTTTAGGAGAGACAGTGACAACAGCACTGTAGTCTTCCTGGAGTTCACAGAAGAGTCTGAATTCTGCTCTTACCTCATTTATGAACAATGAAAGAGAAGGGGACCAACTAGGCTGTGCAGGTTCAGAGGTGTTTACAGAGCGGGTGGGGGAGGGGGAGCAGGCAGGGGCATACAGCTGATGGAAGGGCCGGGTAGTGCGTTAAGAGTCTTCTTCTCCAAGCGTTCTCTAAGAATTTTCTCCTGTAAGTGAGGAGGCATTCGGACATTCTGAGCATGCATGCCCTGCCCTAATGCCAGTAAAGGAATGGCCTTGCTGGCTAGAGTGAGAGCAGCAGGCACAGAGAGAGAGAGTGAGCGAGCAAGCTCTCTTCTCCCAGGGCCTTTATGCAGGCTGCCAGGAGAAGAGGGGGGCAGACTACCACCTCAGAGGTACAGATTACAAGTGGGTCTCCACACTCCCAGATATTTAGTTAAGAAAAAAATCTTCACCAGTTTACCCGGCCAGTTGGGTGTTTGTTAATTTTATATGTAGTCAAGTTGACAGCTAAGAATAGCTTATCATACTGAGTAACAGTGATAGCGATTGTAATCTTTATATTTAAAACTGTATTTTCATCATTTTCCCTCCCTTCTCTCCCTTCAGCCCCTTCCATGTAACACCCGACCCCGACCCCTATACCAGCTCCCATCCCCCACACTGGTGGTTTCCTGGTTTGGGGGTGTGAATGGCAACAACAGGGAGTTGGCTGCAGGTTATACAATTTTCATTTTATTCTCATTATCCTTAAGCTTCAGAATCAGGATTCACTTTAAATATTCCACCTCAGTTAATTTCATATTTTACTTAAAGTAGGCCTTCTCGGTCGGCCCCACTACTGCTCAATTTCCTTTTATAGTTTTAAGGCATTAGTAGACATTTGCGGATTACGTGTGGCTCTTACCACATCGCTGCAGAGGTCCTACCCCCCCTCGGTGCCCGCCTCTGACACGGCCTCAGTCTGTAACCTATGCTGTCCTGTAACTCTGTAGACCAGGCTGGCCTTGAACTCACAGACACCTTCCTGCCTCTGCCTCCCAAGTGCTGGGACTAAAGCCTGCGCCACCATTGCCCAGCTGCTGAAGAATTTTTATGGTGTATTCTGTTGTTTTTTCTGTCCCATGGTGACTTGTTTTTGTTTGTGGGCAGAGGGATTACTTTTTTCTTAATTTGTTTAGCTTTCCTTGTGCTGATACGAGTTCTTATTCCCAACTCTAACAGAACTCTATATTCTTGGTTTTTTTTTAGTAGCCAAACTATTAACAGTTTATTTATTATTATTATTTTTAGTGACATTCTTCTGGAGACTTGATCCCTCCTGCTTCAGTTGAGGCGTTTTCTTCCTCTTTTCAGTGTGATGTCCTGTTTGTCCTCTGTGTTGATGCCTCTAGCCGCTTCTCAGAGAAGAATGCACGCACAGGAGCGCTGCCCTCCTGCCTGCAGTGTAAGCTAACAAGGCTGTGGGAATTAATTCTTCTGTAAATCCAGTCGAGTCTTGTGGTTTACTTGTAATAGAAACAGATTGTTTCTCTCTTCATCCCTGTCTGGGGTGGGTTGGAGAAGACTGGGGAGCAGCTTGCCAGCGCAGGGATTTCCCCTTGAGTTAGTGCAGCAAGGGTTTCAGGTGAGCTGAGCTTCCTCAGGTTTCGGAGAGTTGGGGGTTAATGCAGCTGTGTCAGGGAAGAGGCACAGTCAGCTGTGAGGAATGTCACCGTCACCGCGGCTGCGTTCATTCACTTGCTGGCATTTAGTCTAAGTAATGTTGATTTAAATGAAAATATCTAAATTGCAGTGTTTTAAAGTAAGCATAATGGCATTCTTACACAAATATGTCTAAGGTACAATCTAAATACCGATTAAATGAGAAAAACGTCTTTTCTAATTGCCTGTGCCCGGAAAAAAAAGATGAAATTCTCGGGTGTGCACATTGGCTTGTGTGCTTGTACATGAAAGCTTTCTGTTTCTGACATTGGAGAAAAGTCTTTTTCCATAAGTAACATCCATACATCATTTCAGCGTGTCTCAGATCCTGAGTAGTAATTTCTTTCTCGAGCCGTCTGCAGTGACACCTCAGTCACTACCTACTTCAGGAGAAAAGCATTTCGCTAACATTGAGCCTCACTCAAATCCTAGCTCCTTTAGATTGGCACCTGCTGTTTACGGCGTTGTTTGCGCTTGTTAGATGCCTTTTTCTTTCCTCCTTAGTAAGAATTTTACTGCTAGTTAGCTTGTCAGAGATGATTATAAGCAGAGGATAAAAATCCTGGCGGTAGGTGGCTGTGTTTTATTCTAAGCATTATTGATCCGTAAAGACTCACAATATATTATTCTAAGGTTGTCATTGCTAGAAAGGACCAGGGAAGGATTGGGAAGCCACATTGACAGAAGTCATCATTTTAATGACAGGCAATTTAGTTTGAGGTAAGTGAAGCAAGGAGAAACGCAATCAGTCATCCCAGCGAGGACGTTCCCAAATGTTTATCAGTCTGTAATGAGTGCCACTCCCACCATCAAGGTCATTCATGGTTCTCCTGAAAGCAGTGTTCTTGATGGTAACAAAGCAAGTTTTTAAAATTACCATGTTGTCTTCTCAAGTTTGGGACATTTAAAGGATTAAAAATTGAGACCTAAGAAAATCCATCTGATCCATGTAACATTTCATTTCATGCACAGCGTTAAGTAGTTTCCCCTTCCTGAGATGACGCCTCACCATCTGGAACACGACATACGGGGAAGTTAGTTCTGTACCTGCTAGGGTCTCCTCACTTCCTTATGTGTATGTTTGAGTGCAGAGCTGAAGTGTTCTGCTCAGCCTGTCTGCACAGTGCTTTCTCTCGTTCTGTATGTGCAGTGCATGAATCCTGTCCTACCCAGACACTCCATCCTTCTTGCTTCTGGGATCCTAAGGAGCAAGGAGTGCTGATAGATTGCTGTCAGCCAAGAAAATAAGACCGTGTATTGTTTGCAGAGAGCAGCAGAACACGGTGTTCCAGTCCCTAGCTGAATGGTCTTTAGAACTGCCTTTGAGTTCGAATTTAGGCTCTGCTCCCTGGATGATGCAGGTATGATCAGGATGTAAGTCCGTGCCTCCACTTCCAGAGCTGTAAGATGAGAACAATAGTATTACAACAATCGTATAGTTGTTGCAAGGAGTGATTTCATAAAATGGGTAGGGACTTATTATTTCTTGGTACTTGTACTGGCAGGTTCTGTGTGTCCACTTGGCACAAGCTGAGTTCTCACAGGGAAAGGAGCCTCCCTTGAGGAAATGTCTCCACGAGACCCAGCTGTAAGGCATTTTCTCAATTAGTGATCAAGGGGGAGGACCCAGCCCATTGTGGGTGGTGCCATCCCTGGTCTGGTGATCTTGGGTTCTATAAGAGAGCAAGCTGAGCAAGCCAAGGGGAAGCAAACTAGTAAATAACATCCCTCCATGGCCTCTGCATCAGCTCCTGCTTCCTGACTTGCTTGAGTTCCAGTCCTGACTTCCTTTGGTGATGAATAGTAATGCGGAAGTATAAGCTGAATAAACCCTTTCCTCCCCAACTTGCTTCTTGGTCTTGATGTTTTGTGCAGGAATAGAAACCCTAAGACAATACTGATTGGTACTTTAGAAATATTAGTATATTGCTCACCCTAATTCTTCTGGGCGATTGGATCATTTTAGTGATAATAGGGTTGTTTGATGGAAGACGTTCAGGGATGCTATTTTATTTATTAAAGCTTTTTTGAGATTTAATTTGAATTTATGTGTATGTATGCTTGTCTGAACATATGTCTGAGCATATGTCACAGGCACTGTGCATACAGTGCCTGTGAGAACTTGAAGAGCCATGGGTATTCTGATACTGGAGTTAATAGTTAACTCCACCAACATGTAGGTGCTGGGAATTGAACCTGGGTCCTCTGGAAAAGCCACCAGTTTTCTAGGCCACAGTTGGTATTTTATATTCCAGGGGAAGATTGTTTAGAGAAGCTCATAGAACGTTAAACCGAGATAGTCTGCCTAAGAGTGAAATGGCAACATTTAAAAACTGTCTTAATAAAGTCATGTATCATATTATCTTAACATATAAAGAAAACTCAGAGGCTGATTGGGATGGGAAGGCACGAGGAGGTAGAGAAGTCAGTGAATAGGAGAGGAAGAGAAACAACAGAAACAAATTCCGTCTGAAAGATTGCATGAAGCACAGCAGAACCTGCGAAGCTGTCCATTGTGGAAGTGGCTTGTGGAGTCTCGTTCTAGGCTCTTAGACACGAAAGCGCACTGTAGTCTCCGATGGTGGACATTTCCTTGTTGTTGCTTTATGCGTTATACACGTGTTTTACATCACTGTTCATGATACATTATTAGATGTGTGTGCATGCAGATTGAGTGTGATTGGTGGTTTCTGGCGTAGGCAGCATACATTCTGGTTTGGTGTTTATGAACATCTGGCCTTCTGTTCTGGCTTAGTTGGCTTTGTTCGTGAAAACCTGAGCGTTAATTAATCTTCCTGCTCTTCACTTTACAGATTAATGTAATTTAGATAATAATATTATCCACCTTTGGGTTTCGTTTTCAGCGAAATGCTACAATCTGTGTTTTTAATGTTAATTGTTAACTATGTTTTCATTTTCCTATCCCTTGAGATAATGTAACACACACATACATCACACATTTGCTCACACACACGGACTTCAGTGTAAGCACTTATAAGGTGAGTTTGTTCAGTTAGATTACTGGGGTTACTGCCATTATAGAGTAGACTTCCGTGAGGGGAAATCAGAAGGATTTGATTCCATTCTAAGGATTTTCAGAAACTGTTAATGGGTAAGGGTGTGGTTTGTTACAAAGCTATGGCTAACATTTAAGTTCCACATTTAGTAACAGTGTAGTGGCCCATCTAGTTCTCACCATGACCTTATGAAGTCCACACTGGTGAAGAGACTGAAGCAGAGAGGCCAAGCAGAGTGAGCTCAAGCTCACACACACACAGTGCGTGGATGGAGTAGAGCCTCCTGTTCCGGGTGCCTTTGAAGAGTTCTGGCTTGCACTTGCTGTCCATTCTTTCCATAAGTTGGTGTCTTTCTTGCATCCTGAGTAACAGGAAATGAAAGATTAAGACGCCATAAGCAGGTGCACAGAGAGACCTCGCAGTCAGGGTCTCTGGTGCGCTCCCATGAGCGCTGCTTTATAGTTTGTGGTATATTTTCCTGTCAGGTGTCTCCCAGCTTGTAAACTTGTTCCTGCCGTGATTGTGTTCTCCTGTAATGTCTGTGACGGTGGCCTTGGTCATGACAGCGTCCCTTGCCTTGCAGTGGAGGTCCCTAGAACATTCTCAGTACTTATCTAGAGTATGTTTGTGGTGTGATGGGTAAAGAGAGCTCAAAGCATTGCTAGGTTTGGACACTCATGAGCTGCCTCACTTAACCTCTGTGTGTCTGTGCGTGAGAGTGTGTTCTCTCAATCTGCTAGATTCCTGAGTGGGAAGAGGAGCATCAGGGGAGCCCGGGAGGCCCGTGACGACTCAAAGCTGGCCCAGCTCAGAGCAGCCTCTTCCCTCTTAGGTCTCCTTCCCTCAGGGTTGAACCTTTCACGACACCCTGAATGTGGAGATCTAGAATGAGATTACTCAGCGTATGAGGACCAGATCTAAACGGGTGGGTAAAGCTTCTCTAGCTTCTGACTTCTGACTTCATCCAGTGTCTGTGGGAGGTGAGTGAGTGAAGAGTGCAGAAGAAGGAACTGTCCCACAGGAGAGCCTGTGGGCATGAGGGCTCAGCAACACCATGGCCCTACGAGAGAAAACGCGGCCCTGCTGTTGAGTCTTTCCATGTCTTTGTTCATTTAGCCACTTGTCTTAATTATTTCTCTTCTCTCTGTAATGTGATGATCGGAAATGGAGATACATACATGTACACATGGTGTTGAGGGCATGAGTTTGCTTATTGACTGCTCTGAGTTAAAAGCAGTTGAAGAAGAGAGTAAGTGTGAGAAGATCACGAGGGCCTTCCTTCTTGAGAGCAGAAAGTTAAGTTCCTACAGAAGAGATGTCCTGTGTGTGTCAGTAGGAGACTGTCCTTGCTTTGTCTCAAGCCGCATGAGACATGTCTGGTGTCCTGTTTGTCCACAGTGCAGGCTGGGCCCTAGCAGCAGGAGCGGCAGTGGGGCAGTCTTTCTCAGCGGTGATTCACCATGGTCCAAGTGGAGTCTTCTCCTTGTGTCCATGTCTTCTTGGAGACCTTTGGAGGGTGGGGAGGGGTGTCTCACTGCCAGGCTTTGGAAGTCTGTCTGTTATGGGAAGTTTAGCATTTTAAACACTCTATTCAGCAGGTCTCTGAAGTGCCCGAGGACCACCTATTTATCTAAAGTATATTTGATCAACAAACTTGGTTGCTAGTTACCCATCCTAGGCTTAACCTTGAAAACATATTCCTTGATTATTAAGTATACCTTGTTTGTTCTTATTTATTTATTTAGCATGAATGGATGCAGTTATGATTTTGATAGCTCATTAAATAGTCTAGTGGGAGCAAGCCCAAAGGTTAAATTCCGAGTCTAGGCAGCTGGTAGCAGGAGGGCCACCCTTTTTCCCTCACACATTCTGCTCAACACAGGTGCTGAAGATGTTTCTGTGAGGGGGAGGGGAAGAGAGAGGGGCAGGAATGGAGTCCCAGAAGCTTGAGATATAGGGAGTTCATATCAATTCGGATAAACTTTGCAGCAGACATCCAAGGACTGATTTTAGATCAGCAGCCCTCATCTTCTCAGCCTTTGCTAGAGACCCTGAAACTGTGGGAGTTGGCGTCCCACCCAGTTCTATGGGGTCCAGCAGACTTTAGGGGGCAGCACAGCTGAGACTCAGCAGAGACGCCCAAATGATCCTGGACCCAGAAGATTAGGCAGCAGCTGGGAACAAGTTAGTCGCTGACCAAAGTTGATTGTATCTGGTGGGAAGACGGGGAAAGGAGAGGTCCCCTATTTCCATGTGGTTGGGTGTGTGTCCAGCTCCCCTGAGTCACAGCACCAGCTGATAAGTCATTTCTTCACTGGTGAGATGAGCGAATTCAAGCCAGATTCGAGGATATATGAGCAGGTTTGCCAGGCAAGTTCACCGGGCCCGAGGAAGGAGGCCAGGGGAAGTCACCATGGATAGGGGAATAGGTGAGGAGAAGGGGAAGAGAGAAAGCATGCACAGAGAAAGGGAGAGAAGAGAAGGGAAAGGGCTGCATATCAGAAGGAATAGGATTCTTGTTAAGTAAGGGACAAACACCATCGTCAAGCTGACCTTCATTTTCCTAATCACTTCTGCATCTCATTGTACTGGATGAAGCCCCTGGCCTCCCCATGCTTCTGTGACCATCTACTTGTCTGTTTCCTACTGCTATCGTATTAAAAACACAAATGCAAGTGTGTTTGGTTCTTGGTCCTCTAGGTTAGGAAGCCTGGGCCCCCGTTGCCAACCCCTTGCAGGGTCTTTGTGTTGTACTGCAGCGTTGCAGGATGAGCTGTATGCATCACTGGAGAGGGAGGGTCACACGGCCGTCTGTGGTGACTAAAGCACACGTCTGTTGGCTTTAGTCCATTTGGAAGGAAAGAGCCCCCTGACTTCATCACCTCAAAACCCTAATTCTTAATTACTTCCATAACAATTGAAATGAGTGTTTGGGGAGAGCATGATTTTCAATAGTAGCATTATTTATGTCTCTAAATATATCAGTGACCCCCAAGTCTGTGTTTGTTCACTTAGAAGATTCCTCTGCTGCAGTGAGCTCATGATTTCAGTAGTGAAGTCGCATCTGGAAGACACTGTTTCGTTCCCGTGGCCTCTTTTCCACCCACTTCTTCAGTGGTCTCCAAGCCTTGGTAGGAGGCGCCGTGGTGGAGGTGTCCCATTTGAGGCTGAGCAGTCCATGGATACGGATTTCGCTTTAACTGCCACTCACTACACAAAGAGCCTTCTCTGCTGAGATCTGAGAAGTACTAATTCCTGGGTAGAGATTTGAGTTGAGGGGGCAGTTTGATACTGTGTCAGTTCAGCAGAGTAATAGCAGAACACCTCGGGCTGTTAGCTCCCAGCTGTGGGCTCTCTGTGTTTGGAGCGTCAGACATGGGCTTTCTCCTGGAGAGCTCTCCTGAAATCCAGATGGAAAGCTGTTGTTTGCTTCTGTGACAGTTGTGCCACTGTGGCATCCGTGGATATCTTGTCATTCTAGTCGTTATTATAACTCTCAGCAAGCACAATTGGGCAAGACTCTTGGAGACGTTTCCCAACCCTGGGTGGCCTTCACAGCACCGTTATATATGTATATATACTGTTTGTATGTATGGCGCACTGTAACCACTGCATGGCCAATAGGGAAGAAGCTTCCTGGTCATTAGCAAGTTTATTACACTGTACACGCCTTGTGGCCAAAGTGCACAATGTCTTCTCCAAATGCCTCTTAGCATTAAGTTTGGTGGATAAGCAAGCACAGTGGTACAGATACAACTCAAGGGGTGGCTTTCAATACTTGGCACTGGACTTGTTGTTTGTCAGCATATGGCTACACAGACACACACAGACGCACACACACATACACACACTCACACACACACACTTACACACACACACCCACACACACACACACACACAGACACATACACACACACACACACACACACACACACACACACACACACACACACACAGACACACACACACACACACACAGACACACACACTCACACACACACACACACACAGACACACACTCACACACACTCACACAGACACAGAGACACACACACAGAGACACACACAGACACACACACAGAGACACACACTCACACACACACACAGACACACACACTCACACACACACACACACAGACACACTCACACACACAGAGATACACAGACACACACACTCACACACACAGACACACACAGAGACACACACAGAGACACACACAGACACACACACACACAGACACACACACTCACACACACACACACACACACACATACACACTCACACAGAGGCGGCACATGGAGTTGTGACTGGGCAGTTTATGAGGGAAGGAGAAGAGTCAGGTGTTTGTACAGTGCTCCGAGTAGCTGATGCATCTCAGAACCATACACGAGTGTGTGTACACCCTACCTTTCTGCTGCTTTTCTGATGTCAGTGAAGTAGCTACATCTCAGGATTTGCCCGCAAGTCTTCCTTTGTTGACACAAAGTGCTTGAAAGTAAGAATGGGAAGTGTAAGGTGAAGTTAAAAATAAAAGCTGTAATGCCTGAACTTATAAAGAACTCAAAGAAAACAAAATAAAGCAAGATAAAAAAACCAAAAAACTCCCCAAAATCCTGGATATCAAGGAAACAACCTAAATAAAAGGTAGAGTACAGATCTAAACAGAGAATTTTCAAAATAGGAAACTCAAATGACCAATAAAACACTTAAAGAAAACGTCCGTATCCTTAATCAAGGGAATGCAGATGAAAACTGCCTTGAGGTTTCACCCTATACTCACCAGAATGGCTGAGATAGTAAAACAAGCAGCAGATTGGCCGGCTAAGATATGGGGCCACGAGAATGTTCGTCCACTGCTTCGGTTTGATAGAAGTCCACTCCATCTTTAATGCATTTCTCCAGTGTTGACAATTTGCAAAATTAGGAATGTATAGCTACATACATTTCTTAATCTCTCTATAACTTACAAGTTGAATAATTTGTGGGTATGTATATTTTCATACACACACATGTACACACATGTACACACTTGTACACACATGCACCTGCACATACTTAGAATTTTTTAATTTTTAGTCCAGTTATAAAAACCTGGTCTGTTTTATAAATATGTTCAAGAACATGCTCTTGAAATACTGCCTTCACTATATTTAGAGAATTCCACGGATAGCTGTTTTACAAGTGTTAGATTTTCTGTTGTAGAGAAATACTTAGAAATTTAGATTTGTATCTGTAAAGTTAGAAACTTTGAAATAACAGTAAACAGTCTCGACAACAATTCTCAGACTCAAGTTACTCGTAAGGCTGCATTTCCCAGTATAGCCCACTGGGCTCACAGCCTAACCCATCTAGCAAAAGAAGTTTATTTCCATGCATACATATATCATGTGTGGTTTTTCTGGAGTTGCTTTGAATACTTGTGTATGAACACTTGTAAGTATTAGGGCAATAAGCAATTTAAAGATTTTTAAAAAGTTAAAATTTTCATTCTTTTAAAACAGAGAAGCCAGTTCTTAACTACCAAGTAACTCTTTAATAATATTGTAAATCATTTCCCTGACTACCCATTACTGGACCATCATGATTGTATTATGTTACCTTTTATAATTTTTTACTAATATCTAAATGTTAAATATATTTAATAGTTAAGAGGATGTTTTGAATAATTTTATGGGAACTTTAGTTACAGTTTACTCTGTAGAATAAATATTAAACCTTAATAATCATTATTTATTAAAATTATTTCTCATTATTCCAAATTTTAAATTAGTAGTACAATTTCTAAAGTTAGTTATTGTTTTTTAATTATAGGGTTGTTTTAAATCTTGAAAAGATTATGTATATTTTAGAATTTTGCTCCATATTGATCACAAATTATAGGGTTCAGATGTGTGAAAGATTTGGGGTACATGCTGAGTGATACCACATGAGCTAGTGCGTCTCCCTATCTTCATTTCTTAATAGCTTCAGTTATAGTCAGTTCTGCTCTGAAAGTAGTAGATAGGCACTTCCGGAAATAAACAGGCTTTACCTTGCTCGCTGCTGTGAATACTCAGATGCAATCCACGAAATCCCTGACCTGCTCTCATGTAACTGGAATGAGGCCTTTTCTATCACGTCTGCATGGTATTCCCTCGTGGTTCCATTACCTGTACTTTACAGTGTGGCGACTGTCTTTATTTCACAAGGGGGTGTTAGTGTCACACTCTTTTCGTTTGGGTAAGTCACATGTAGCCGCCCAATGCCAGGTGACTGTGCCCCGAAGCCACATTACTGTGCCCTAACACCTGGTTACTGTGCCTGTATTATTTGCTAATTTCTGGTCACGTCATTTCACATTGCAAAAGAACAAGCACATAAATTTTATAGTAACATAATTTGCAGTTCTTTTTATTGTTGATTTCTTATTCATCATAGTTTATGAATTCAATTTACTAAAAATTTGTGTGTAGACAAAACCAGTACATATAAGGTTAGATTTTATCCAAGTTTTCAGGCATCAATTGACAGTCTTGGTATGTGTACCCTAAATAAAGAGTATGAAGAATACAATATCTATTTATATGAAAAAAAAACTATCATTTTCCTGTAAAGATTGTAATTGTTGTCTTGAATCTTGCCACTCAGAATTGACTTGAGTTTCTATAATGTTCAGGCATCAGTTAGAATCCAGGTTATTAGGAGAAAGCAGTGAGGTGACTTTTTAAATGCTAGGAAGAGGACGGCCACTGCATCTGAAGGAGAGAAGTCAGTGTGGCCAACAGATAGCTGTAATGCCCATGGGGTTACTATTTGCTGAGAAGATAGAGAATCAACCTAGATGTTTCTCAGTGAGTAAAAAGATAGTGAAGAACACACACACACACACACACACACACACACACACACAAACACACAATTTCTTATCTATGAAATGGTGAACTCATGTCATTTATGACAAGAATGCAGTGACCGCATCGTACTGAGTGCAGTATTTCTGGCATGGGTATTCAGACTGAATGTTAATCATACATACACACAAAGGTTGAGGTCAGGACGAGAGAGAGAGCAGAGTCATGGTTTCCAGAGTCTGAGAAGAGGGTTAACAGGTAACACAGATGCCACCACATAGAAGGAATCGATCTATTTTCTGTAACACTGGAATATCTGTAGTTAACGACAGTTAATTGAGAGCGTTTCAGATTATCTAGTCAGGGCATCTTAAAAGTCACTAACAGAGAGAAACAGTGAATGCTTGAGGTAGTGGCTGTGTCAGTCAAATTGGCATGGCCGTTGCTGGCATTTCACATTGTGTAAATGAGCGTAAAAGAAAATAAGCTTTAAGAGGCTTTAGTGTACTTCAGAAAATAAAACAAACCTTAGAAATGCAAGACCTTAGGTCTCATCCTCTGAGACAGTATCTATGTTTCATCAAGATGAGATTGTTAACATTATATTTAATTTTTTGTTTGCTTTTTTGAGACAGGGTTTCTTTGTGTATCCCTGGCTGTCCTGGAACTTTCTCTGTCCTTGAACTCACAGCGATTCCATCCACCTCTGCCTGCCAAGTGCTGGGATTAAGGATGTGCACCACTTCACCCCAGCTTATATCAAAACTTTTTATCAGCTTTAGTAATGTTTGAGATGCTTTGGTTTACAATAACCCTCTCATACAAAAACAAAATCAGGACTCAACTTTAGGCTAAGTAGTGTTTTTCAAAGATTATTAAGATGTTCAATAATAGTCTAACATTGTATTTTGTGGAAATAAACTTGTTACCATGTATACGAGACTTAAAACTGCAAATAAGGTTTTTCATCTATATATTCTTCTGTTCAAAGTGTCCCCTCTCTCATCTCCTCTAGATCATCCCACCCTTCCATCTCCATTCCTTCTTTTTCTCTCGCATAAGAAATCAAACAGGGAAACACACACAGACCCAAATATGAATAAAACAAAATAACTAAGGGTTTAGGACTGAAATGCGGCGGGGCATTGAGAAAGCAAGAGGCAGCTCTGTTAGTGTGTGTGGATCGTATTCATTGACTGATGTGACGGTGACGTCAGCTGACTGCATTCTCCGTATAAGAATTGGTAAGAGTCGTTGGCAGTGCGGCTTCTGCTTTCCGCTGCTCACACATGTGTATCTGAACCGAGAGTGTAGCTCTTCAGTGGTGTGTGTTCCTGCCACAGACAAAGCCTGTGTTCAGTCCTCTATACTAGAGCAAAACAAAACGACACTGTGTGTGCACATGCATGTGTGCATGTGTTTGAAAGACTGCTCCCAGTTTTGTAAGACTTTACATATCTATGTATATGCTTATATATGTTTATGTGTTTGTGTTGTATGCTGTTTGATGAATTTGCCTAGTTTTAAGATTTTTAAGTGTCAAATTGAATTCTTTTCCTAAAATAAGTAAACAATGGTTTTATATATAGATATACATATATATCTTACTGACTAGGTAGAAGATAACTCGTTATTTTAAAAACTAATCTAACAGCTGGTTTAACTTATTCATATAATTAAAACAACTAAAAGAACAGCAGCCCTTATTTTCCTGAAGCTCTTGATCCAGGGCCAGGGCCTCATGAACTTTTTTTTTTTTTCGGAGCTGGGGACCGAACCCAGGGCCTTGTGCTTGCTAGGCAAGTGCTCTACCACTGAGCTAAATCCCCAACCCCATGAACTTTTCCTCTCCACGTTGGCATGTTGACTGGTGTGGTCACTATGCTGGTCAATGCGTTTTTGAAGTCTCCTGGGTACGACCTCCCTGCCAAGTCCCGCAGACACTGCCTGGCAGCAGGTGTTCTGGTTCTCACACTCTGGGTGCTCTGATGTCTATGATGATCAATGAGTCCCAGGCGTGGAGACTGTGCTGTAGATGCCCTAAGTCTGCTGGACCCTCCATGGTCACCTACGCTCGCTCTACATTGCCTGTGTCCACCTCTGTAGAGTCTCCATCTGTTGTCAAAAGAGACTTCTTGATAAGAGGTGTGCGGGGATATGCTTAGTTGTGGATATAAAAATACGAATTTGGAATGCTGTTGGGAATTATATTGAATTATAAGTATATTAAGTGGGGTCATAGGTTACCTTGGGGGTCATGGGCGATTGACCACATTTACAGCAGCAGGTATGAATTGAGGAGTCTTGGGGAGCTGTGGGCTCCCTAAGATGGAAAGGCCACGTACATCATTAGGGCGTCTCCCTGACTGCTTCTCAGGAATACTTAGTGTTTTCCTCACCGGGCATCGTGCATATACCCCAGATATTGTGAAGCTTATCTTCGAGGAAGCTTCCAGATTTAATCTTCCAAGTCCTGTGCCCAAAATGTGTTCTGGGAGGCATACAGGTCTGTGACAATAGCATATGTTGTTTTGGAAGTCTTTCGGACCCTACTGACCAACAGCTTAGAAGACAGGGTTTTTTGGTGCTGGAACTGGGGTTTTTGTTGGATAGTCTGATGGCTCTCGGGTAGAGCATTATCTGCCTGTGTCACATAACCCCACTTAAATCGTGTATGCATGCATCTATATACATGCATAACACACACACACACACACACACACACACATTGTATGTGTTTTTAAAATAAGCCTTTAAGATGATATGCTTCTCTGGCTTTTCTAAACATTCTTAGTGTTACCTCTCCGTCCTCCCTTTCTCTCTCCCCCCTTTTGCTCCCTTCACAGTACCTGTATCCTGCTCCCCCCTTACCCCCCCCCAGCAGTCCTTCTCTCTCCCTTCTGTCCTTGGTACTCCCCGGCTGGTGCAGCTGTCAGGTTACACACTCCGTCTATAGAATCAGAGCTAGGATCTACAAATAAGGGAGACCTGCAGTGTTTGTCTTTTTAGGTCTGGGTTACCACATTGGATTGTCTAGTTCTATCCATTTACATGCACATTTTATGATTTTTTTTTTATTTTTTTCTTTTTTTCGGAGCTGAGGACCGAACCCAGGGCCTGCGCTTACTAGGCAACCCAACCACATGATTTTATTTTTTATAGCCAAACAGTATTCCGCTGTATATGTGTGTCGTGTTTTGTTATTTATTTATCTGTTGAAGGACGTTTAGGTGGTGTCCAGTGCCTAGCAGTGGAGTACTTGACCGTGAACATGGACCCAGCAGTTATCTCTAATAGAAATCACACACTTTTATGTGTAGGCAATATATATATATATATATATATATATATATATATATATATTTTTTTTTTTTTTTTTTTTTTGGTTTTTTTTTTGGAGCTGGGGACTGAACCCAGGGCCTTGCGCTTCCTAGGCAAGCGCTCTACCACTGAGCTAAATCCCCAACCCCAATATTTTGTTAAAGTGTGTGAATGTGTGAGGGGTGAGTGTCTTAGTCCACGCTCTGTTGCTGTCAAGAGTCACCATGCCTGTGGCAGCTCTTATAAAAGAGAGTGTTTAGTTGGGACTTGCTTACACTTTCAGAGGGTCAGCCTGTGTTCATCACTGCATGGCAGCGCGCAGGCAGACGGGCGCTGGAGAGTGACTGAGTTTTACCTCCAGAGCCGCAGGCGGCAGGAGGAGAGAGCCACTGGGCCTGCACCCCAGGGCCACTTCTCCAGCAAGGCCACATCTCCTAAGACCTGTTAGGCAGTGCCGCGTCTTGATGACTGAGCATTCAGATATCCGAGCCTGTGAGGCCGCCCTGGTTCTACACAGTGTGCTGTATATGTCATCCTCTCATCCTCTTTGTACGGGGTTGTCTTGGCCTAAAATAATTCAGGCCGTTTTGCCACCTTCCAGTTAACTGGTTTAGGCTGTATTAGAGAACTGTTAATTCATTAATTTTATCTCTTCTCCCAGTCCTTTCTTCTCACTCCCCCCACCTCCCATCCACTCCTCCTTTATTTCTCTTCAGAAAAGGCCAGGTCTCTGTGATATCAACCAGCCATGGCCTGCCAAGTTGCAGCAAGACGAGGCGCCCCTCTCCTGTTAAGGCTGGGTGAGGCAGCCCAGTGGAGCGAAAGAGTCCTAGAAGTGAACAGCAAGGCAGAGGCAGCCCCTGCTCCCACTGTGCGGAGTCCACCTGGGAGGACCAAGCTGCACAACCGTAATGTGCAGAGGGTGTGGTCAGTCCTGTGCAGGCTCCCTGGTTAGTGCTCCAGTCTCTGTGAGCCCCCAAGAGCCCTGGTTAGCTGGTTCTGTGGGTTTTCTTGTGGCGTCCTTGACCCCTCTCACTCCTACCATCCTTCCTCTCCCTCTTCTGCAGGACTCCCTAAGCTCCACCTCATGCTGAGTGCTTTATCTGTTTCCATCAGGTGCTGGGGAAGCTTCTCTGTGACAGCTGGGTTGGGCACCAGTCTGTGACTATAGCGGAACCCATGACTGCACGGGCTTTGAGTTGGAGATTTCGAATGTGATGCTTGGCTAGCATTCCAAGTTATCGTGTATTTTTGTTTGTTCTTTATGACAGTTTTGGCATGCTATATTATTCTGAACTGTTTTTCTGTTTACCTAGAAACCTGTTTTCCTTCACTGTGCCTTGTGTTCGCTCTACAGTAGTAACAGGAAAGATGATTGCTGACCCTTCCATCCTGCGTGTTGGTGTCGCCTTCCCCTGTACTGCTCGCTCTTTATCTGTGTTTGTCTCTGAGTTTGTGAGTGCAGTGCCCCCAGAGCCAGAGTGGACGTCTTGTCCACTGCAACTGGAGTTACAGGTGGCTGTGAGTCACCTTGTGCAACCTTGGTCCCTGAGGAGGATTGACCTGGGTCCTCTTAACCACTGAGCCATCTCTCCGACTCATACCCTGCTCCTCCCCCCTCCCCTGCCCCCAATCCTGTTTATACTTTGAATACTTTTCCTGCAGATATTTTCAGTTTGGGCTTCTGTTTGGAAAAACCTCCCGTAGACCTGTATTTCCAAGAGACTTAACATTTGCCTGCTTCCCTTTATTTTTTGGTCTAGGCAGGGTCTCATTCTTGACCCTCACTGGCCCTGAATTCACTTAGTAGCCCAGGCTAACCCCAAACTCATGGCACTCTTACTTCGGCTGCTGAGCCCTAGAATTACAGATAGGGGCTATCATACCCTGCTTCTCCCATACTTTAAAACGAGTTATATGAACATTGTCTGAAAGCTTTAATCCCCTTGATCTAACCACAACATGGTGGTGTATTTCTCTGCCTCCTTTGTCCCACTGGTCCCACTTCATACCAGGAGCTTTTGTCTTCCTGTAGCTCTGGAGATTTAGAGTTTACACTGGCTCTCCCTGGCTCTCCCTGCCTCCCCGGCCTCTCTATCCTCCTCCCTCCCCACCCCCAGGACCCTTATTGTCTAGCTGTTCACACATCTTCTGTATCTTGACTTTTCTTCTGTTTTGTTATCTGATCCCTTCCTTTTGCCTTTTAGGAAAGATCCACAATCTGACTCTTGAAGGCAATAAATTGCTATATTTCATTTTAGTTGTCTATTATTTTAAAACATCATTTCTGTTGCTTTAGATATACTTTAAAGTCATTAGTGCCCGTGTGCCATAGTGTGCAGTAGACAGCTGTGAGACTTACAGTTTTCAGCTATGAGGAGAACAAGAACTGTAATGAACTGACTGGTAGTTAACTAGCTGGGAATTCAGTTTGTCTCAGGAACAAATTTGTCCTTGTCCTGGCCATGGTTTGGTGCCATCTAGTGGTCATTTAGCCTCTGGTTTTAATTTCCATGAACAAAATTTAGTTTTCTTTGATGGGCTTCAGGAGATCAGCAGTGGTTTTAAGATACAGTAAAGTCACTTCTTGTTTTGTTTTTATATTTGTTTTCTGCATCAAATATGGTCATAGAAGATACCTCCCCTCTTTTCTGTAAAGATGGTATTTCCTGGCATGGCTTACTGTCTTCTGCCCTTTCCACATTTTCGCCAGAAGGGGACGCCAGTGCTGCATGTTTAGGTTTAAATGGTTTTTTGATGGGTGGATGTTTTTCATAGTTGATCTCTCCATCAATTCTGATTCCCATGGCACAGCTGCTGTGCACGGCAATGTGAATTGGAAGGAGCTAAAGGCCAGGCTGTGACCACTGTGTGACCAAGTGTGTCCATCAGAGAGAGGACATCACTGTCCGATGGTTTCCACACAGGACTGCACCTTCGCTCCTTTAGGTGCCTGAAGCAGCCTCACACTGATGTCGGACCTCTGCTGACACTTTAGTGGGGTCAGGATGATGGTCCATTCGCTGCTTATCCTCAGGAGATGCAAGGACTCAAACCTTCTCAAAACACACTTCTGCACAAAGAACGGCCCAGCACCCTGACCCCAACACTCACTAGTTTTTTTCCTGTTAATATTTTGCTTTTCCTTTTTGTTACTGTTTTTATATTTACAGGTATTTTTGAGTATTGAATTGGAGATCTTGTACAGAGAAGCACATTTGAATCTCTGATCTAAAATGTAACATTGAATATTAGAATTTTAATAGACTTGCTTTATGCACGGTGTTCTCTTGGGTCAGTTCTCCTACATTTCTCTCCCTCAGTGCTTAGAAAGCTGTATTTATGGTTTTTTCCCCTCAAATTCAAATTCTGCTGATATCAGAGCAGTCAGCAGCAGCAGAAATCTGTCAAGTTGCAGGGTGTGTGCAGATGCTTTCCTTATGAGCTCTAAACGGCTTGGAAATACATGGGTTCTGAATATTACCTATCATATTTTTATTATATTTAGTTTTTTAATTGTTTACTGTAATTTTAATTTATAGCAGTAGAATTTCGTTTAAATTCAGTATACTGTCACTTCAGGACTATATGGGCTCCTAGTATGTTTTGCAGAACACAAGTTTGGAAGTTTGAATGAAAATGTCTCCCCTAGGCCCCCCACACCCCCAGGCCCATAAAGAGTGAGACTGTTAGGAGGTGTGGCCTTATATTGAGGTAGGCGTGGCCTTATTGGAGGAAGTGTGTCACTGGTGATGGGCTTTGAGGTCTCAGATGCTCAAGCCACACCCAGTGTGGCATTCTCTTCCTGTTGCCTGTGGATCCAGATGTAAAACTCTCTGCTCCCTCTCCAGCACACGTGGACATTTTAGTATGTTCAACTGGTCACAGGGGGCATTATTAGAATTCTTGGATTGAATCTTGGCTTTGCCAAGTGGTTCCTGTGGGCATAGATTAATCACTCAGTTGCCCATTGGTGCCTTAATGTATTCCTGGCAGGATCTAAAACTGAATATCACCTGACAAAGTCCCCATTAAATAGTAAGTCCTCACTTAATGGCAGTGATTATTATCATCTAAACTTTCTGTTTTTAGGAAACTTTATGCTCTGAATGTTTCTAACCTCTGACTTCTAAGTACCATCTCTCGAGATTCCTGTAGGCATATGTTTTTCACAACCCTCTTTAATAAGGGTTCAACCTCCCTTCTAGCCCACCACCCACCAGAGGGAGTGGAAAAGAAAGGTTATTAGGATGTAGGGAAGTGGACCTGTTTAAAAACAGTTCTCTGGGGCGATTCCAATCTTTGTTGTTCTCAGTCCAGTCCACTGGTAAACACCAAACAGAAATCCGCAGCTGCAGGCCAGCCCACGAGGCCACACAGATCATCAAGGGCAGCTCAATCCAGAAGAAACCGTGAGGCTCACCAACTGGCTTGAGTCCTCTGTAGGAGCAGCAAGAAGCTGCAGGTTGAGAAGTTCTTTGGTAAGTCTCTGTGGTGTCACCACAAACGAGCTCAGCAGTGTCATGAAAGGTGAACCGATACATGCACGTAGTCAGGGAAGGTTAGCAAGCTGGAGCAAAGCAAAGCAGTGCTCCAGCTCCCAGTGTCTGTAGTCATGTGTACGTTCCTTCAAGACAGCACTCATCCTTTCCCCTCAGTGTCTCTAACAAAACATCCTTTCACCTGTGCCTGCTTCAGGAAAGCACTGTTTCCGGTGTCTGCGTTAGCAAGACATCCTTTCACTTGTGTGCCCCAGCAAAACATGGTTTGACCTAACTGACTTTCCAACGAAGCCAGAGGCTTCCACGTCAGACTTTCCTCTCTGTAATTAGGAGCGTGCAGGCCCTCCATCATGCTCTGCTCTCCCTTGGTGGTGCGTGCCGAGAGAAGCCTTTTGTGAAGGCCTTACTGTTCTAACATTGCTTTGGGAGAGACCAGGGGTCCAGCTACGGTATTCCCAGCACTTCCTGTTTATAGCTGAGGAAACGGGTGGTCCAGGAAACTGGAGGTGGGGTGCTTTGCGATGTGTCGTTACACATTGTGCCTTTCACTGCCTCATCAAAAAGGATCTATCAGCTCCCCCCCCCAACCCTCCCACGCCTGTCCAATGTTGGGATTTCAGGTGCCGAGTGTCTCCTGTTAGCTTTTCGTGTAAAAATTTTCCACCTTACCTCACCAGTGGAATGTTCTGTTACATTGCCATATCTGGAACGAATCTAGAACCCCAGGCAGCCTCCCGCTGAGTAAAACACGAGGTTGGTAAATGAGACATTGTTAGAACAGTTTAAACATTCTGTTTCTTCTTAAGATGTCAAGGGACACAAAACAACTCTCATGAGATAATACCTAGCAAAGACGACATTGGTGTGGCGTTCCTTTTACACAGTTGCATAGCTAAGCTAGCAAAGTGCAAGGCCACAAAACATAATCCGAAACACACACTCGCTCGAGTGAACCAATGCTGTGGTTGGAGAGCAGTAATAAGAGCCCGTGATATGACCCATGAGCTCATGGCCGAGCCCTGAACTGTTCATATGGCTGTAATTCTGTGAATACTAGGTAAGAACTCGAATTCCCACAGATGGGCTGGACACAGGTAGAACAAGCAGAGCTCAAGTCTCATTGTCTTACATGGGAAATCGCTTAAATTTTATATTGCAAACCGTCAATGTAGGCATGGCATTTGGAAGTATGGAAGCATATTCTAGAAAAATCTTCTGATGAAACTGAAAATGTTTACTTCTGGGAAAGGAGGTAAGTGGTGGGAGGATGGGGGAAGACTAGTCTGCTGTGTGCGTAAACAAGCCTTCTGGATTTACTTGGTGATCCAGGCCATGTGCACACACAGTCTTAATAAAATGAAAGCTAAAATAAAGGAAAATGAAACCTGCCTAACAATAAATATTTTGACTCTAACTCAAACTGTTGCTTTGCTCAAATGTCAAGATGAGCACTGATATTCTTAAGAAGGCATCACATTAATTAATTTGCCTCATATTAAGTGAGTGTGTGCTAGGTGTCGCCGGGATGTAGTCGCCGGGATGTAAATGTAAACGAGACAGTAATCCTTGCTGCAGCAAAGTCTTGATCCTATCAGGAGATGAAATATGCAAATGACCCACATGGATGTTAGCACAGTACCTGCAGGAGAGCAGGCGTTCCTGAAGCCCTGAGTCTGGGCTTTGCTCAGCTGCTAATGGCAGTGATGGAGAGTTTGATTCCTTGGTCTCGTTCGGGTATTGATCTGTTTCCAGCATTGTCGCTCTTGACTGCTTTCTCTGTGCCTGCTCGGCTCAGGTATTTGCATGCTAGAGATAGTCGGCAGATAGGGAGAGAGCTCATCAGTAGTTCTACGTCCAACTCTAGTTTTCTTCTTTCTCATGTGAGAACAAAGCTGCTTCATGTGCTGACTCTTTTCTTTTAGTGCTATAGTGGGGCAGGGATAAAGGCTGTGCAGAGTCATGGGTCACATGACGTGGAAACCAAACCTTCTCAGCATATCTCCTAGACCTGGACTTTGAGACTTCTCCCCCGGGCGGCTCAGAGTCAGGGGTATAACCTTACCTGTGACCGGGAGCCTGTGCAGGTGCAATGCGTCACTGTGGGGTAGCATGGGCCACGGAGAAGATTAGCACACACAGACGCCAGTACTTCAGGCTTTCCCTCGTATCTCTGCATGCTCGCTGTGGATGTTGCTGGCCACCTTCTTCTCATGGCTTCTCGCTCCCTCACCCTGGGAGCTCAGTGTCTCGTAGAAGTGGGTTCCTGTAGCCTCCCGGTGGCAGGCGTTGAGTGTTTCCTTGTTTAGATTTTCAGAGGGATCAAAGGCACTTTGAGGCTGAGGGTCCCTGTGCTGAGGGCCCCTGTGCTGAGGCTTTCACAGCGAGGACAGTCAGCCTTTACTGTTTCCCAGTTCTCACTAACAGCTCGGTAGAACCTTTAAAGTCTGTTTGTTGGGAAGCTCCATTTCCTAAGTAATGTGTCCAAGGCTGTCTAGCTAGAAACAGACTTCAGCAGTATCATTTATAAAACCCTTGGAAGGGTTTACAGTATTTGGGGTTTGAAGATTGGGTTTCCAGTCAGAGCAGAGCAGTTCAGCATGTGGAGATAGTCTCAGAGTGACAGACTAATACGTCTCACACGCAAGGAATCTTATCTTGCTGTCTTATGCCCTGGGAGCTGGAGTAGAGCAAGCACGGAGCCAAGTCAGATTTGCCATGGACACAGTCCTGAAGAATTCTAGGACTGAGCTCAAACTTTTAACAAAAGTCTTTTAAATTCCCACAACCAGGAAAACCTACTTCTAATAAGTAAAAAGGAAATTACTGTCTTATTGGGAAAGCACTTGAGTTTTTCTTTTCTATGAATTTATCTTGAATCGACAAACATGTAGCAGTTGGTGAAGAAACATAAAAACAATGTATCACTTTTAGAATCAGTTTTGTGAACACACTTTTAAAAGATCATATGGAAAACAAATGCACAACTTTAAAATTTGTTTATGTTATTTGTGTGAATTAAAATATGCTGCATGTTAGATAAGCCTTTGGCCACTTCTATTGTTAGAATAAATATGTTTTACCATGATTATTTTTTATCTTAATGTTTTCCAGGAGTTGAGAAAAACATATTTCATTATGACAAAGAATAAACCATAGCTATACATTATTAGATATATTTCCAATTTTTAAATGTTAATTGAATAATCTCTTTGATGGAGATAATACTGTTTTCTGTGTAATTGTATAAATCCTCCAAACATGATTACAGCCATGTTAAATGTAGTTATTTCATACATAGAGATGTAAGTCAATAAATTAATGTATAGATTATATAGTTTTATGTTGCAATAATTTGTGACACGGCTGCCTGTGCAAATGGCCGAAGAGGAGGAGGATGCAAAGATGGCCTCCCTGAGGTGGTTTCCTGGAGAGCGGCGTGCTGGGCTTCGGACAGCACTGCTGCAGGAAGTGGACAGTGGAGCTGGCCTTTACCTTGCTCTCTTCATCATCATCATATATCCTACCTCTATAGGGGAAGGTATCTTTTGAAATTATGGCTTACTGGAAGTCCTTCTATATTACAGTGACAATGTAACTTAGCCTTTGGAGGGCCATTAAATAGGGAATCTCTTGTTCTTCAGCAGTACAGAGTTGTAGAGACTAGTTGGGGAATCGTGCATGTCTGATTTTATTTTTAGTCACAATTCAGTTTGAACCTCGGGACTAAGTAATGTATATAGTGTGCCCAGAGGATCACGTTAGCTTCTGACCAGACCAGCCAGCAGCCTTGGGAGACTAGAGGAGTGCAGAGGTGGTGTTTCAGGCTTCAGTGATTAGGAAATCATCAGCAGTGATGTCGGATTGAGAGCCAGCGAGTGAAGTGCCTCTGCTGGCAAAGGCGCTTGCCGTGGAAGTCGGTGGCCGGAGTTCAGTCCCTGGAAACCCATGGAAAGGCTGAGGAGATATTTAATTTAACCACATCATGCTTTGACACATGCCCCACGTGCACAGTGTGGCACGCATGCCCACACACATTCATACACACACAGTAACAATAAATATGAAAATTTAAAGTAGTAGATTTATCAGGTTCGAATCATTTGGAGACAATCTTCAGAGGGCAAATGTGTGTGAAAACCAGAACTTCAGTTTCAGAACACTTCAGAGGCACAGAGTAGGTATCTTAAACAAAACAAAACAAAAACAGGGAAAGCTGGCCCTTCCTATATCTGCACAGCCAAATTTTAAAGGAAAATGTCCTAGGATGGCTTAGAAAAGCTTCTTTGTGCTAGCTTTACAGTTCCTTTGATCGTGTAGTCAAATCCTCAAGTGTCCCCCCTCCCTTGAGAATACTTTATTGATTTGCTGATCTGCTAGGACTTGCTGAGTTAATTTTTCAGATCAATAATAGAAATTCTGTGTACATCTTTCTGTAAAATGCAGGAAGTTTATGTAAGCAGGGCCTCAGGAGATAAGCTCAGCAGTGTACATTTTTTCTAAAAGTGCCATTGTGGTAGATTGATCTGGATGGCGGTCGTGTTAGTGACCAGTAATACTGCTCCACCCTCCCGCCTGAGCATCCCCAGGAGCCGCCAGAGCCCTCCACCCAGGTGACGCCAGATTCTTGACTCTCTTGTTGACACAGATTCCACGATGCATCAGTATAAAGTGGAGATGGAGTCTACTAAGGGAAATTGTAACAGACGTGAGCGGACAGTTAACAACACACAGAGGAGAGATGTGTAGTTCCCACCCAATGTGGGGGTGTATTTTTAGGAGAAAGCCCTAGAGCAGCCAAAAAGTGCTGTTCTGGTGGGTCCTGCTTTCATGTGAGAGTGTTGCTAAGGAACTTTCTGTTTTTAAAAACCCCAAATGAGATCATAGCTTGATTCCCAGGATACAGTGGTTAGGGCACTGACATGCTGCCAAGCCCATAGAACCCATAGTTCATTCATTAGATCCATAGACAATTACAGGTTTGCATTTGGGCACGGAGCAAGGCTGTGCATGCCCAGGGCTCAAGCCTGGCTCATGGCATCATTAGGCGTTCTTGTGTGAGCTATCCACGCACACAGCATATCCTCTCTGTCCAGGCTCTACGGTTCGCTTGTTTCCTTAAGTGTGCTGTGCTGGATCTTTTAACGCAGCCAGTGATAGCCTCAACCAGACTCTAGAGTGAGCCTCCTTTCCCTTTCCATATTCGTTTTACTTTGATTCTGCCTCTCTGTCGTGCCTCAGTCCAGATCTGCCATGTGCAACCATAGTCTGAGAGTTCTCTGACGATATAGTTCCTGGCTCTCTGTCATCAGGAGTACTCTATGTCTATAAAGCTCTCTCCTGTTATAGAGTGGTGTAGGTGACCTTTACCCTTTGAATTAAAGCCAGACAAGCCTTATGTATGCGTCATGTGTCATTCATTCCCCGTGTGGTAGTGCTACTTACGTATTTAAGTACTTAAGTGTGGTAGTGGCATTTACGTGGTGTTTAAGGAATCCCCAGGGAATGTGTCTGTACATCGCCAACCTTCAGAAAACGATGGCTGCTGCAGCACCCACACTGAGAGTATCGTGATTTATTAATTTCATGCCCTAGAACTACTTTGGAGGAAACTACAAAATATCAATCTTTTAGTATTCTGGCTTTTGAAAATTTATTCTTAGTATCCTAGTATTGTATGTTAATGAACCTGTTGCTGTTTTGATTTTTGCACTCTGGACAGTCTGTAGTCATATGTTAATATGTGTATAATTGTAGCTTACTCACTTCAAGCTCCAAGAACATTCTACCTAAGCCAGTTTTATATTTGATACCACAACAGTATCCACCCAACAACAAAGAGTGAAGGGATCTTAGGGAGGAGAGTTTAGAGTTATGGAGGAGGAAGCTATAAGATACTGCCATTGCCACGTCACCATCTTAGTGTCCCTGACAGTCTGTGTTCTCACAGCTTGTCCTCTGTCCTTTCCAGAGCTCAGCCTTCAGTCAGCACCCGCTTTGTAGGTGCACGTACACATGCATGTTTTGTAGAGGATACTCCAGAAGTGTCCATGTACAGTCACTCACTGTGTAATGTACTGGGCGTGGCCGAGATCTATGAAACCGTGCTTACAGCTCGTCCACGTCCTGTCTGTCGCAGAGAAGGATGGGAAGCCCTCGAGGAGGGTCGCAGTACAAGGGTGTGAGGAGGGAAAGCCTGCAGCACACAACGAGGGCATTGATAGAGTCAGTCAGCTTCACAGCGCGTTTCCAGAATGTGGAGGACGTATTAGGTCGACCACCGTAGACATGGTCTGTGATGCGGCTGTAGGAGCCTGACTCCGTGCTGCGCTCCCGCATGCTGTGTGGCTGGCTCGCCTGTGCTGTTGCTAGCTTCTTTTGGCCCAGTTTCAGGAACCCTTGTGACTTTTGAAAAGCAGCGTTCAACTTTGTCAGAATAATTCCGTTTGTCTGTGCAGCAGCTCAGCCCACTAATCTGCTGTTTGATTCACTCACTGAAGAGACAGGCGTCACGTTTCTTGCTGTTGTGTACCAGATCCACCGAGTGAACCAGACCTGGGTTTTCTGTAGTAACTAACTAGGAGAATCAGAGAAATTAAAAAAAAAATTTTTTTAAGGAAGGATATCAGAGTTTTACCCTGTTATCAGTAAAGAAACAGCCTCATGTTTGAGAATTTCTGATATATGTTTCCCTTCACATAGTTCTGGGCAGTGCCAAGGAGTTTCTCCAGTGTCTGGGCTCACTCACTCCAGTCTTTCTGGAATATAGCTTAATAAACTCTGTCACCAGTGCCCTTTTTCACGAGTCAGAATGCAGCTTAGTGCCGTAGTAACCTGGTATATGTTTTCCAGAAGATGTACACGGGGACACCCATCCACAGGGGAAGTTCTTACAGTAAATATGAAAGCAGAAAAAACAATCCAAACCATGGATGACTGAGATATGCCTCCATATAGGAGTAATTAAATACATTTCCAATTTTTGTGTTTGAGTACTGTGTAGCTTTTAAGTAAATAACATAAATTGTGCGTGTTACTGTGAAAGAGACTCCGAGATACTGTAAGGGAAGAAGGAAAGTTTCAAAAACATGTCAAATATACCCAGTGTATAAAATCAGGAGGAAATTAAACAGACGAGTATCCTGTGTGGAGACATCCTGGGCGAGCATTGTGAGGGCCTTTGGGAGTGACGGTGATGGGTTTTAGCTTTCATCTTGTCCCTTTCAGTGGCCTGCTGTCTACCGCAGTGTCACACTGGTATTTTATATTTCACTGCCAATAGAGCTTATCTCTGATTTTCAATCTCCTCACCCTCCACCCTTATTTCCATTTTAATGATCAAACAGCACCAGCTGCAAGGAGAAAACAAGCAAAAATCAGCCATTGACTGGGTGATTCTGTAAACACAAAAGAGTTACGCTTTCAGCGAGCAGAGATGGTCACTGAGAACCACCCTTCAAGACAGGTCATCATTAATTGTTATTTATTGTCTTGCATTTCAAAACACGGTGTAAAGGTCAGGAGAGCAATGGTTAGAACAGGTTGGTCATTAGCTGGCAACCATTGACCTTCACAGGACAGTTGGTCTTCTTTGGAATGCTTTTCTGAAGTTGCTAATAACTATCTCAAGATGAGCAGTTACATTGTGATGGTGACAAGTGTGCCAAGAGACATCGGTCCCATTCAGATGACAGATTATGTTTCCAGTGTGTAATTTGCAATAGCATTCATCAAAATTATGCATTCTTTCTAAAAGGAAAAAAAATTGATTGGTAGCAGCCACAGTGCCAGGGTTAGCATTAATGGTGCTGAAACATCTAAATTCCCTGGCTTTTAAGCCTTTAAAAAAACCTTTGAGGAGATTTATATGGGCTCTTGGGTATGAAATGGTTCTTAAAAAATAATAAGGTCACTTCTTGCTTACATGCCAAAAACATGTTTTGTAAACTTAGTGGGGCGGTGTGCCATGCTTCCATTCCCTCTTGTCTGCATTTGTAGTTCATTAGAAAAGCGTGTCTCATGGTGGGCCGCAGGTCCTGATAGCATGTTCGTGAAACCAAGGTCACGTCTCTTGTTCTTGGAGTTACATTGTTCCTCATGGAATCTTGCTTGGAATCTTGGATTATGAACTGAGGCTCAAGTCCTTAATGCTCCTTAGTAGAGGCTCAGAGGTCCCTGCCTTTCTCTGTAAGTTCAGGTGTCAGAGGTGGTTGACAGACCTGTTGCAGCGCCTGCATGGCACAGAACAGAGCAGTACGTGTGCTGCGTTTGACCAGGTCATAAGAAAGAGCTTTCTTTGTAACCATTTGTCACGCTGTGATTAGAACTGATATTGGCTGCTCCTTTATCTGCCCTGACAGCAGAGGGTGCTAAATCCCTCTCATGTAAGCTGTCGCAGGCAAGGGATGTCGGTTGCTGTGGTGCATGGGTGGAGGAGGTGGAGAGGCCTCTCCTGGGCAAGGGCCCATTGCTTTAGCATCTGCTGGTGGAAAACAGGAAGGAAGTAGGAAAGGGAGATGTAGCTGCCATCCAAGTCGGGCTTTGTTTTTCTTACTTGTTCTGTGGTGAAGGTTGAATGTTGCAGGGCATTTAGGAAGCCTGAGGAAGGAGGTGGAGCCCGCCGTGTTACCCATCCCTCTGCATTTCCTGTTGTTCCTTCTGAGTCTTCCCAGAGCCCCTCTGTCCTTTCCTATTTTAAGAGCTTCCTTTTGTTACTCTTTTCTGGCAGGTTGACTGGCTAAGAAAGTCTCTCAAGTTTTCTCTGTCAGTATACATCTTAATTTCCTATTCATTCCTGAAGGTTTTTTTTTTTTTTGCTAGATTTAGAATTTTGGCTTGAAAATTTAAATTGCTTTAATACTTTAAACGCAACGCCCCGCTTGCTCTCCTGATGCGGATAAAGTTGTTTTTCAGATCACTCTTCTCACTTGCAGGGAGGGTTGGCAGCTCTCAGGATGTTTGGTTTGACCCTGTAGGAACTGAATAAGCAGTATCTTACCCTATGTTTCTGTGGGTCTCTCTTGTGGGAGCTTCACTGACCTTAAGTTCACCTCACTTATGAAACCAGGGGGATTTCTTCTGTTTCTTTGAATATCAGTTTGATTCCTGTGTTCACTCTAAAGTTCTCATGACGGACCAAGATTGGCCCTGACACAACACCATGTGTATCTAGGGCTATGGTTGGTTTTGGTGTATTTTCCCTTCGTTTTGCAGATGGGTACTTGCTATTGTTTATCTTGACGTCTATATGTTTTCCTCTCTTGCCCTCACTGTTCTGTTTAGAACAGCGGTTCTCAACCCGTGGATCATGCCCTCTCTGGGGGCGTAACAGGGGTCGCCCAAGACCATCAGAAAGCACAGACATTTGCATTATCGTTTATTACAGTAACAAAATTACAGTTATGAAATAGCAACAAAAATAATTTTATGGTTGAGGGTCTCGCATAACATGGGGAATTGTATTAAAGGGTCACAGCTTTAGGAAGGTTCAGAACCACTGGTTTAAAGTGAGCAGTGACTCAATTTTGGTTATTGATTGATTTTTCTATTATGGTTTAACGTTTCCATCTGGTTTTTCTGTTGGTGCCCATTATTGCTGACATCACTTATTTCCCATTTCTCCACACTTGCTCTTCCTTGTTTCCTCATTATTTTGTGTAGTGGTGCTTTACTGTAGTTACCAGGTAATGCCGGTACCTGTGGTATATAGATGTTGGTGTGTCTGTTGTCTTCCTAGCCATCCTGCAAGGCAGCACAGGGGCTGCTGCTAGTTCTCTGGCTGGATGATTTTCCTCAGTCAGGGCCTGTGATTGAGAGGTCCAGTTGAACACAGCGGTGCGCACAGACATGTGCTCACATCTCCTCCCCTGTCTCAGGCCGGTACCCTGTCTAGTTTGAACCTGTGCAGGCCTGGAGCCTGTGAGTTCATACGTGCATCGGTCCTGCTGTGTCTGGAATCCACTCTTTCCTTGGAATCAGATGTCGTCATTGGCTTTTATGACCTCTCTGCCTCCTTTCCCTCATAGGCCCTCTGAGTCTTGACTGCAGAGGCTTGACCAAGTCATTCCCTTTAAGACTGAGTGGTCCAGATCTCTCAGTGTATGTTGTCCAGTTGTGGGTCTCAGTGTTAGTTCCTGTCTACTGCAAGAGGAAACTCTTCTGATGAGTGCTGAGCAACGCTCTCCCCTCTGGGTGAACAGCCGTCATTAGGACATTTTCACTCCCACGACTGTTTGACCTTGCTGTTTTGGGGCAAGTAGTGAATCATGGTGGGAGTTCAAGGGAGCTGTTTTCATTGTCAGTGGAGGCCAATATCATGGTCAAGGCCTGTCCCCTTTGATTCAACTTTTCCTCTCTGTCTCTCGAGGGTCCTGCCACTTCTGATTAATGCGACAGACTGGAAATGTAAGCCTTTGAACACGTGAGCAACTGGGGTCCCTGCTCTGTGGATCTTATTCATAGTATTTGCTAGTTTCTAGTCTAGGTACATATTTGAAAACATAAGGAAAAAGTGTGTGTGTGTGTGTGTGTGTGTGTGTGTGTGTGTGTGTGTGTGTGTGTGTGTAAAGTTTCCTTGACCCCTGTGTTCAGTTCCTTCTCTTGAATTTTAATTGTTTTAATTTTGTGGTTAGAAAAATATCCCAAAACTTTGTGTGTGAAACAGGCCCCTGTGAGAGGTAGTCCCCAGGTAGACATTGGATTTGGATTTCAGGTGACGACTGGGGCAGCCTTCAGGCATGGAAACGCTGGAGGCCGTGGTTGCTGTAGGATATCCCACCATGGTTGGATGGTTCTGAGACACAGGAAAAGCATTGGGAGGCAGGCTTTAGTGTCACAGATCTGGATATTCTAGAGTCAGAGCAAATACAGCCTATAGGAACAGTGACTAGAAGATGGCCACTGAGCAGGAATGAGGCGGCCCTCAGAGATGACTGTGGGAGATTTAGAGATGCTTATCTCCAGAAAGCACGCTGACAGAGAGTCAAGCTTCCTTATTAGTCACTAACAGCAGTGCCAGAGGGTCTGGGCAATGGGATGTAAGTTATCCTCAGACTGAGGGAGTGGTCACACCAGTTCCTGTGACCGAGGGAGCTCCTCAGTTACCTGTCTCATGTTCATCCACCTCAAATGCCCTTTAATAAGGGGCTCCGACTAGGATGACTGTGTTTGGCAGTCCATCTGCACGCATCAGATTTTTATTTTAAACTAACAAATTAATTCAGCATGGCATTGTTTTTATTCATTAATTTTACAGACAAACTTTAAAGTTTTTTCAATATATATGAACTAGAAGCAGACGTAAAAATAACTTTTGGGCCTGATGCAGAATACACACATTTCATGTGCACTGCTTTGTAAAAATGTTCTTTCTCCATAGTTTTTTAAAAAGCGGTTTTCTTTCTTTCTTTTCTTTTTTTATTGTAGAAAAAAAAGACCAGGTAATAATATGTGATAAATGTAATAATATGGTACTGATTTTTATCTGTTACTCTAGAGGCTGAATACTCTTAATTTCTAAAGACATTTCCATTATTTGTGATTTTTATAAGCTTTGATGGAAATTATTCATGCTACAAGGAGAGATGAAGTTGAAGATGTGTGTTTCCTGCCATGCAGGTTCCTTGTTGTTGTTTAAGTGTTTTCTGTGAGTGAGTGCAAAAGCCATCCCTGTTGGCACAGGTTGTAATCCCGGCTAATTTGGTGCTGAGGCAGGAGGACTGTCTGAGGTGGGGTGAGTTCAAGGTCAGCCTCAGCAAGAGTCTCTACGCCAAGGAAATGTCAGGAGAGGGCTGGGTGTCTGGCCTCGCTGTGGGCCGTCTGCCTTTCTTGTTAAGGCTCTCGCTTAAAGGAGGCAGGCATCACAACAGTCTGCACTGAACTGCACTGTGAGGAGATGGCAATATTCCACTCGGTTGTTTTCTGTGTGTGGGTAGCAGTGACCACAGTGTGTGCCTTTTATTTCACATCTGCTCTGAAAGTTGTATTTATTTTCGCACTTAATAAATATTTTTAGTAAACGTCTTTCGGCCACATAAACCATCATTAGCCATGTCCTGGTTTAAAGTATTGTTACTGCAAGTCATATGGGAATGAGGGCCATGATGTGCTAATCTCTTTGATTTTACTTAGCATACTCCTTAGGAGTCCTTAAAGGTCCTCCTGCGTCAGAATGGGTACAACTCCAAGGCGTCTACCCTGTTGTCTAATTAAACATGAATGAATATATGGCATCGTGTCTGACGCAGGCACTCAGATCCTCACTCTTTCTTAATGGCGCTAATTTGGAAATGCATTTGTGAGTGTGGTGTGTCCACACAGTGTTTCCTTTACCTGCTCTGCCTGGGGCGATTCACTCCTTCACGTGTCACTGGATGCTTATGGAAAATGGCCTGGGCAGTTGGACTTGGCATAGCAGTGTCATAAAGGAGCAGCCAGCCTTTGCCTCTCACCCTAGAGACTGGGTATCATGAGCCTCGTCCACTCTGTGCTTCTAATCTAAAATGCGAGACATTTGCACAGTGCGCTGCTGTCAGATGGACAGTCTCTCTCTTGCCTTTGTGTAGTTGGCTTCCCCATGGGAAGGGGGCGCGTGTGCCCTGCATACTGGTTTGGGATGACTGGCAGGGTTGCCCTCTCAGCTTCTCCCCGTTAGCACTTTCCTTAAAGTAGGTGAGCTTTTATAAGCTGTTTAACATGTACGAAAGAACTGTTAGTGAGCTGTGAGTGTATTTGTCTGACATGATGAAAAATGAATAACCTAATTTTTGTTTTTTGATGATGGATTTCCTTGTTTAAAGAATGTTAACATGAATATGTAAGAAATGTCCTATATTCATACACCAGGCTGCGTGCATTATTTTTTAAGCAAGTGATTATTGCCTTTCATTTATGATTAAAACATAGATTATTAGGGCTTTATACCTTGGTTAGACTTTACCCATTGTGGCAGCAGTCTTACCTGCTAAAATATTAAATCTAATATCAATATTCTCCCAGCGCAGATGGCTCTTGAAGGTTGTGCTCCTGTGCTTTAACACTGAGAGTTTGTGTCAGCCTTCCATGGTGCGTGTGCTCTCTGCTGTGATGAAGTATTGTACACTCAGACATCCATTCTTACACACAAACACTGAACATGCTAGCACAGGCCTGCTTGCATGATTTCCTTACAGATAAGATTTGCCATCTCTTACTACCAGGGACCAAGTTTAAAGCTGGTGGATAACCCCATCCTGGGCTTTCCTCCCTGACGTGTGTTCCAAAGGTGATACCTACAGGAGAGTGCTGTCTTCAAATGTCACTGGCGGAAATCCTTTGTGAAAGAAGTCACTAAGATGTCTATCTTACAATCCTGAACTCATTACAAAGTACATGCCATCTTGTTACATAGTTAAACTTGCTCTCGATACTTGATTAACTAGAAGTTATTCTTATCACCCCACTTCTGGAAATATAAATTCAGCCTGAGTGTAGAACAAACAGTGGTTTCTGTTTTCACTAGCTTGGGAGAGTCAGTGTGACATTGTAACACCCTTTTATTAACTGCATATATATATATACACATACATACATCATATGTATATATATGCATATTGCTCTCCTGAATACAGTGGTAGGAATAAGGTATCTCTGTGTAATAATGTTCAAAGTACCATCTCCAAGGAACTAGGAGAGGGAAGAGTGAGTACCTGCTCTAGGTAGTGGCTAACTGTCATGGAGCTCCTCATGTCTTGTGGGTCTCTAGGTTTGTATCTCATCTTTATACCAGTCTTTCCAGATATTGAATAACTTCCTTACGGTTCCATAGTTTGTGGGAGGCAGGGCTGGACTATATCCTAGGCTGTCTGATTCCAGGAATTTGATTGAAGTCATATAATTTTAAATTTCTCTTTGAGATAACTAAAAGTTTATCACTATTTTATTTGTTCATTTATGTACTTATTTTATAGATAAAAGTCTGTTGTAAGCTACCAGTATTTTAAGTTAATAACATACTATTTAAAAGGCCAGGTGGTGGTGATGCACTCCTTTAGTCCCAGCACACAGGAGGCAGAAGCAGACAGACCTTAGTGAATTTGAAGCCAGTTTGGTCTACAGAGTAGCCTCCAGGGCAGCCAGGGCTACACAGGGAAACCCTTCTCAGTTCCCCAACCTACTACCCGCAAAGGTGTTCATGTGTTTCATGAGCAGTCAGCTAATGCCGAGTGGGATAGTGGGCGGGCGGATTTACAAGGACCACAGGGAAGAGCCAAGCCCTGGAGAACATTGTTGGTGACGGATGAACTAGGGAGGCTATAGAGTGAGCGAGGGCAGAGAGGAAAGTTTGGCATCAGAGGACAGGGGAGGACTCAGAGTCTGTAGGAGCACTGTTAAGAACAGAAGCAAAGACAGTGGTGAAGTCTCAGTAACTTACTGGGCTTCTGGCTTCCTGCCTTCTGCTGTGTGTATTTTAACATTTGTGTAGAAGTACTCAGTAGCCCTGCTGGAGAAGTACTCAGTAGCCCTGCTGGAGAAGTGCTCAGTAGCCCTGCTGGAGAAGTGCTCAGTAGCCCTGCTGGAGAAGTGCTCAGTAGCCCTGCTGGAGAAGTGCTCAGTAGCCCTGCTGGAGAAGTGCTCAGTAGGCCTGCTGGAGAAGTGCTCAGTAGCCCTGCTGGAGATGTACTCAGTAGCCCTGCTGTAGTGTACTCAGTAGGCCTGCTGGAGAAGTATTCAGTAGGCATGCTCTAAAAGTACTCAGTAACTCTGTTGTGTACTCAGTAGGCCTGCTGGAGAAGTGCTCAGTAGCCCTGCTGGAGATGTACTCAGTAGCCCTGCTGTAGTGTACTCAGTAGCCCTGCTGGAGAAGTACTCAGTAGCCCTGCTGGAGGAGTACCCAAGCCCTTCCTGTGTCCTGCAGCCTTCCTTCCTTAGGAAGAAGCATCATTTGAAGCTGGATGATGCAGAATTCAATTATTGACCACATTTCCTGTCTCATGCAGCAGGTGATACACATTCCAACAACCAAGGTCCAGTGTTCTGCATGGAGGGTTAATGTAACACTCAGTCATGCTCCTGAATTTTTTCTTTCTTTCTTTCTTTTTTTTTTTTTTAGTTTTTAAAATTAGTTTTCTTGGTGCATCTGCTAACTTAAATGGTTTATTTAAAAACAAAAGTTTGGCAGAATAGCCAAAGACTCCTTTACTTTCATACAATTAAAGCATGTTTCTGTGATGAACCACAGAATTACTTGAGTTACTCAAACTTTGGCTTTCGTATAAAACAGAACTTGTGCCTTCCTGTTGCTCTCATAGGCTAATGTACGAGTGCACACGTCTATGTTCAAGTGTTTGCAATGCCTATGCTGTGAGTACCTTAGGGTGCACTTGTAGATTGTGGTTTAGAATGCCCTCTTAATGAGTTAAACACCCAGAATAGTCTTGTGCTCTTGTCTCATGCAGTCTTAACTTTTGGTTAACTGAAACAGCATAAGTCAAAAAACTTAGCAAACTGAACAAAAATGATTCAGTTATTGCTCAACCTAAAGATATTTTAGTAGGGGCAGATATTTTAGTAGGGGCAGATATTTTAGTAGGGGCAGATATTTTAGTAGGGGCAGATATTTTAGTAGGGGCAGATATTTTAGTAGGGGCAGATATTTTAGTAGGGGCAGATATTTTAGTAGGGGCAGATATTTTAGTAGGGGCAGATATTTTAGTAGGGGCAGGTATTTTAGTAGGGGCAGATATTTTAGTAGGTACCCATACCTTTAGAGGAAGACCAATTGTCTTCACCTTTATAATTCTTTAAGGTAGAATACATAGGCTTTTAAAGTCAGCTCACCCAACTTTTCTTTTCTTTTTTTTTTTTAAAGATTTATTTATTTATTATATATAAGTACACTGTAGCTGTCTTCAGATACACCAGAAAAGGGCATCGGATCTCCTTACAGATGGTTGTGAGCCACCATGTGGTTGCTGGGAATTGAACTTAGGACCTCTGGAAGAGCAGTCGGGTGCTCTTAACCGCTGAGCCATCTCTCCAACCCCACCCAACTTTTCAGTAGAGAAAACAACCAAATAAGATAGAATGAGTTAAATTAGGGAATTTCAGATAAACAATCTAATTATCATATTTTCATTGGACACTTGAAATTTTAAACTTTTAGAAAAAATTCATTAAATTCCAACACCTTTGGTAACAGGTTTTTTCTGATATTAGTAAATTTTAAATGAGATACATCACTGTTAGATTTTTATTTAAGTGGCACGTCTCACATAAACATTGTTGCCAAATTAATAAAGACATATTAGAGATATTTATAGATAAATATGATATTTTATACATGTGTGAGAGTTGTGTGTGAAGTAGCATAGCCTACAAATTAATAATTGCCAGTTAGAATATTAGTGGCATATTTTCCCTTCGGGTATAGCATCAAGGCAATGGCTGTATGCTCATTTTATTTGGAAGCAGAGAATGAGGGGTCTCCACAATCCTGCTGGTCTCTTAAGCTGCAAAATGTGGAGAAAGACTTGAACCCTGACTTTATTTATTCGTACAGAAACAGCCCCAGAGAGGCTTCATTGCTTTCCTGGGGGAGAAGGAAGGACTGGAGTGGGTCCTGAGGGCTGGAGAGGGTGAGGTCGTCACTTCAGACACATCAGTGAGGAATCAAACTACTGTGGTTACTTTCTATGAAAATCACGGCCTTAGCTTTCTGAAAATATTAATTGGATTCTTAGGCACCACTTGCGCCACTTGGGGACACTAAAATCAGCGATGTGGCTTTCTTGGTATCTGAATTAGAAGTTTTTCAGTCAGAAGCATCAGGCTGCTGGAGTGTATCAAGACAGGCTTCCTCACCGGTGCTTGTTCCTGGAGCTCTTACCTGTACCACGCATGGGGGTGGAGTGTGGGACACTACAGATGTGATGTCTTCACACACACACAGAGGTAGGACATTTGATTGAAATGAGGTGGAAAAGACAGGGAGGGGCCAAATTATCAGGGTTTGTAAGTCACAGAAGGGATTTGGATTTTATCCTAAGACTACTTGGCGTCATTGGAAACCGCAGACATACGTGGTTTGGTTTGTGTCTGTGAAAGATCACTGTGCTTAGTGTGAGGATTGTTTGGTGTCACGCATGTTATGTAGTGGTTCCAGGGTGCAGGCAACTGAGGGCATTTAGAATATGGTGGTGGTATACGTTGGATTTTATTGCATGCTGTAGAGAGAGCAGAGATAACCCCAATATGTACTCCAGGCCATCTTCAGTGTTAAATTGAGTAATCATATCCAGTGAATAATATCTGTTTGATTCATTCATGGGACTGTTTTTAGATTAATTCAACAGTTGTAATTAGGAAACCTCCTGAGCTTATGTCTGGACTGAACTCGTGGGAGTACGGCGAAGTCTCCCGAGGCTTCTATTGGTTGTTCAATTTCTTATCAAGGACAAGGAACACCATTTTATGAGGACTTTGCAGAGTAACACTATGTCAACTATTTATAACTATCTACAGAGGACTCCACTGGTTTTGAGTTAATACTTGTGGTGTTTAGAATGAGAAAGTCCCCCACATGCTCAGGTGTTTGAGCAGTTGATCCCCAGATGGTGGTGCTGTTGGCGATTCAGGAGATGTAGCCTTGCTGCAGAGGGAAGGACCCTGGGCGTAGGCTTTCAGAGTTCATAGCCTCACCCCAGTCCCAGTTTGTGCTCTCTGCTTCATGTTTCAGTTAAGTCTGTGACTTCTCAGCTCCTGACACACGCTGCCATGCCTGCTGCCTGATGCTTCCCGTCCTTTGGATGGGCCTTTGGAACCACAAGCCAGAATAAACTCTTTCTTCCATAAGCCACAGAAAAGTAACAGATGCAACTCCAGGTTGTTTCCCTTCCAGATATGCATCGACTCAATAGTTGGTCCAGACTGTAATGCCTAACTCAGTGAATCAACCTTACCTAACTGGATGTTAGCACTGTTAGTACCCAGTTTATCCTTACCTAACTGGATGTTAGCACTGTTAGTACCCAGTTTATCCTTACCTAACTGGAGGTTAGTACCCAGTCTTTGCCCTCCATGACTTAAGAAAATACCAAGTCATCAACTCTTAACTAAGAACAAATTGGATCTCTTTATTTAGAATCAAAACATTTATATAAAAACCCCTCATGCCCTACATTTTTCTCCTTTACAATTCTAAGCCTTTTTAGATAAAAGTACCTTACTCAGAGTTCACATACTGCCTTTTCTGCGTCGTTGGTTTTATAATTTACTGCCATTTCCAGTTTCTCCCATACCTCTGAATTAGACTACTAAAACCTTCTAAGCACCATCCTTGTGTGGGGAAGATGTGGTTGTTCCCAGAATATGCAAGTGTCACAGAATCGGCCACACATCCTTTACATCTTCACGGGACACAGAAAATAATCAAAGGATAGAGCGTCTGAATACTCCTCAGTGTGCGACTCATCCCGCCTTGATGCCCGACACTCTGCTTTTCATCCCAGGGGATGGCAGCTGGGAGGCCATGAGTGAGTCACTCCTTCTTGAGTGAGGCTGTAATGCCATGAGTGGAGTCGCATATTAATTTGTATATGAGTAGATTCTGAGTTTCAGCACTCAAAATAGTGTTGAAGCTTATTCTTTAGGAGGAGCAAGAGCTGATCTTGTAAGATGCTGACCCCTGGTCATGAGACCTTGGGTGTCATACTCCGCACACCCACACAGAGGCACGCTTTGCTAACTACTAGTAGTTCCATTGTCTTCTGAGAAAGTCCGTTGCCCTAGGCTTGTTTCCACTGCCTCTGACTGGGGGAGCAACAGAGCTGCTCGCTCGCACAAGGCTCTCATCAGGATCCCAGATGATGCATGCGGAAAGGAAACTTGGCTTGTCACCCAGTAAGCCCAGTAAACGCGGCTGCTTGTGTCTACTGTATCTGTGACTCATTGGCTCTGAGTATCCCAAACCTCACCTGAGTGTGAGCTGTGGCCAGAAATGGAGTCTCTAAGTTTAGAAGCCAACCACCGTCTGAGCTCACACTGGCAGATTCAGTGACCCTATGTAGCATGCCTTTATCTGTCTTCCAGCCAGGGAAGGGTTAGTCAGATGAGGCTGTCTCTGACACACTGCCTATTTCAGTTGTCTCACTTCTCTAGATTATGTAAACTCATTATTTTTTGCCTGCTGATCCCACCCTCTACCCCATTCCCCAGTTTCAGACCTGAGCTCACAAGGAACCATCCTCAGAAGGATTTCTAATTAAGTAGCCCGTTAGGAGTTTCTTCCTCCTTTTATCCATGTGCTTCAGGTTTCAAGGTTGGCAGTTAGACACGCTTCTTTTAGGGTTCTGAACGGAAGCTCCTCCAACAGCCTTGCATGTGTTTGTCGGTTTAGGCCAGTCAGGTCCTACCTTAGGTCATGCTGAGTCTGGCTTCTCCCCTCTCGTTTTCACAGGTGTTGACTCAAACCTCAGCATCTGGTTTGCAAACTGATTTCGTTCTTCCACAGCCCAGTCATGTTTCTGTTTGTACACTGCCTCTCTCCCCACCAGAGTCTGTTCCCCAAGTGTGTCCATCACACACTGGGAGCCTCTGGTGACTACAGTGGCCTCAGCAGAGGACGCTCAGACTACTGAATGTGCTGATATCCCTACTACACGCCAGGCAGATAGGCATTCACAGCAAGAACACCATGGAGCTGGAAATAGTGAATCACAAACTACCTGGTGGTTTCAAAGACAGATGCTGGGACATGGAGAGAACATAAAGTTACGTAGCTGTGGAGCTAGGAGGAGCTGGAACACGATCAAACACCATGAAATTCTCAAAGAACCAATAAAAAAGCCGCACAGTGACACTTTCATTTCCTGTGTGCTGTATCCAGTAAAAGCCCATATCTAGTTTTTTATTTTTAAACTTAAAAACTAAGAAAATGAAAAGACACGGCATAGCTTAGAAGTGATTTGTATTTGGCAAGTGTAAAATCTTCAGTTTAATCAGACAGTCTTACTCGTTAAATGGTAAATTAGTTCTACTCATAGATATTTACTCACAATAAATAAAAATATAATTCCATATAATTACTTGTATGCGAGGAGCAGCATCTTTCAAAATCGTAAATTAGAAAGATTTCAAATATTTACCGGCTGGTCAAACGTAATGTATATAGTGGAATCCTTTATAGCAGTAACAATCCTACTGAAATACAGATGTATATTATGTATCTTTCAAATATTTTTTTTTTTTTTTGGTTCTTTTTTTCGGAGCTGGGGACCGAACCCAGGGCCTTGCGCTTCCTAGGCAAGCGCTCTACCACTGAGCTAAATCCCCAACCCCTCTTTCAAATATTTTAACTAGCCAAATAAACTGAATATAGTGGACTTCTATACAGCAGTAACAATTCTACTGAAATACTGTGTATATTACATATGCACACATACATAATACGGATAAATATCAAAAACATTTTACTAGGGAAAGAATTACACAAAGGGTTCCTTATGATGGAATGTGGTTACAAGGAGGTTTCTAGAAAAGGCAGAGGTGTCAAGACAGAAACCACGTTGGCAGTGCTTGCCAGAACCATGCCTGTAACAGTGGCTGACTGCACACAGGAGCAGAAGGGCCAAGGAGACTGGTTATATCTGGCTTTATCTTGATAAAGTCACGTGAGCCGTACTCAACTATAATTTTGTGTTTTTTAAAACAAAGTGCATCTATTCATCTAAGAGGATACATTTTGGAATTATACATTGAAAAAAGTAAGATTCGTGGTGTTTTCATACCAGAAATTTAAAACTATGCTTTTAAAATGTGGCAAATTGCACTTCAATTAAGTTATTTTCAAGAGCCACAGTAGTATCTGGGTTAGGAAATAACCATTCACTTCTTTGCTTTTTAAGTTCCAAAAATAATATCCCTGGACAGCGTAAGTCCACCTGAAGACTGCACACTAAGCACACAGTCGGGTTCGGCAGGTAGTTAGTGGGACCAGGTTCTGAAGTCTGCACAAGTTCCAAGAGGAAGACGATACACTGGAACCAGACTCTGAAGGTTCACTGGACCCTGTGCACCAGAACCTGAGCATCTGAATGTCCGAGGCTCTCGGGTCTCTCCCCAGAGACACTCATGGTTCCTCTGTGCTCCCGGTATATTATTGTAGAGTTAAAGCAACAGTTCCTCACTTCCGTCTCCACCACTACCACCGCCGCCTGTACCACCACTACCACCACCACCACCTGTACCACCACCACCACCACTAACACCACCTGTACCACCACCACCGCCTGTACCACCACCACCACCACCACCACCTGTACCAACACCACCTGTACCACCATCACCGCCTGTACCACCATCACTGCCTGTACCACTAACACCACCACTAACACCACCACCACCACCACTAACACCACCACTAACACCACCACTAACACCACCACCACCACCACCACCACCACTAACACCACCACTAACACCACCGCCTCTCAGTCACACTTGTAGTCCAGAGCGTCCAGGTTGTGATGGAGATCTTAGAGCGAGTAGAAGAATTAAGGAGCATGTTTCAGTTCTACTGGTTTTGAATTTTCTTTCACCCATTGACTCCTTAGTTCTGGCATGAACAGAATACCGAAAAACTGTGATCAGGATAGTGGTACTAGTTAATGTTTCTTGAGAAATTATGATTTCTTATGGTTCTTTACTCTCTCATGTTTTATTCTATGAAATAGGCACCATTGTTTTCTTTTTTTATAGAAGGATACAGAGAAATGACTTTTCCAGAATCACCTTTTGTGTGTGTGCAGAAGGACGGGGCATCCCTGTGGGACTTAGAGCTAGGTACTCAAACTCTGGGCCCTGGAGAAGCTGAGTGCTTGCCCTTCTACAGTCGTTACCTGGGTTTGCTCACGCGTGTGTCACAGGCCACGCTCTGACCCTGGCTGTAGGAGCACTGGTTTGAAGGGCCTATTGGTAGTCTCCACAACCAACTTGTACCCATCAGAGTGTTTCTGTACCTCAGAGCTGCATCACTTTCCCCGGCTCTGCTGATGTTGAGGATAGTCTCAGCTGTCCGTCTGTTTTTCTGTCCCCTCAGCTAAAAGAGAAAGGCCTAGCAGTAGAATTTTGACTGTTTCTTTCCTTCTCTCTAAACGCTCAGGATCCTGTGACCTGAGTTCTCCTGTGTCCTTTGTTGTCACTTGAGTTTCTCTTCCTTTGCAACCTTTTTGAAATAAGGTTTGATGCTTTGATGCTAGTCTGAGACCGAGCAGGTGCTTAACTTTCCAGACATGGACTTAGCCTCTGTAGCCTCTAGTCTTGGCTTCTAACTAAAGCTTCCGTCTCATTGGTGCCTGCGGCAGTGTTGTGCTTTCCGTGGTCCGTGCTAGCAGTTTTCTGCGTTCCGTGGTCCATGCTTCTGTGGTTCATGCTAGCATTACGTATTTGGAATGGTGAGTGAGACAGGTCCATTTTTAACTGATCAGTGGCACCCTTAGTCTTAGCACACTTGAGCACACTTTACTTTGGAAGGCAGAACTAATCTTTTATCAGACCTACCATCAGGGTTTGAGTTTCTTTCCTTTAGGGAAATGTTCCTATGACTGTTTTAGAGTTAATGCTATCCACGTACTCACTGTCTGTAAAGCATAAAGAAGATACAAATAAAAGTCACACATACTAAAACTAATGCAAAAACAGTGGATGTCATTGCTGCTGGTTGTAATCTAACAAAAGTGTTTGGTTTCATTTTGGATGAAGAAATAAATCCCAAAGCAACCATGTGGTAACTAGCATGTGTTTGGGTTTAAGTCAAACCTTTGTGAAACCATTGTCTCAGGATTTCTATTGTGAAGAGACCCCGTGACAAAAGCAACTCCTATAAAGGCAAAATTTAACTGGGGCTGGCGTACAGGTTCAGACGTTAGTCTGTTACTATCACGTCAGGAGCATGGCAGCGTGCAGGCAGACATAGGGCTAGAGAGGTAGCTGAGAGTTTTGTACCCGGATCCACAGGAAGCAGGAAGAGAATGCTACACTATCCATGGCTTGAGCACCTGAGACCTCAAAACCTACCCCCAGTGACAGACTTCCTCCATCTCAAAGCCCACCCCCAGTGACACACTTCCCAACAAGGCCACATCTCATAATAGTGCTATTCCCTATGGACCAAACATTTAAATAGGTGAATCTTTTGGGGCTATACCTATTGAAACCACCACAACCATAAAGAAAAGTTTCACCAAATTACAGACTTGTAACATATATGTGGAGAAAGTTTTGGAGATGATTGTGACAGAAGTGGAGTTCCAGTCTGTCTTTCATTGCTAAAGCAAAGCTAAGTCAGTAGTACCTGAAGCCAGTACCTTAAGTTCTTTGTTTAGCTGAGGCCTCTGACTTGTGAATGAGTTGAGGGTCACTGGGGCTTATCAAGATCCTGGGGTCCCATCACTTTTTACTCTTAGGTTTGTAATAATCTCAGATGATTTCAGTATACATTGCATTGGGTTTCTCTAGAGAGATAAAACCCTTAGGAGGTTTTCTTTTTTTCTATGAAGAGTTCTTCATAAGGAGTTGATTTATATGACTCAGAGACTAAGATTCAAGGTCTGTAGTTGGCAACTTGGGGACCCAGGAGAGCATACCGTATAGTGAAAGTCTGAATCTGAAGGCAGGCGAGATGGGCTCCCAGCCGAAAATAGTCATCTAAGGAGGGGACAGTAGGAATGAATATGTAGAAGTATTAATAACACCCCCCCCACACACTTTATAAATACCTTCCTCACTGCCAGGCCGAACCCTTCAAGGGTGAATCTTATGGCATGTAAATAGTGTCAATAAAAATGTGAAGAGGAGAGAGAGGTGGGGACAGAGGGCAGGGAGTGGAGTGGCTTTTGTCAGTATGTCATTTAGATCTGTCAAGAAGTATGACAGCATGGGGTGTAGAGGATGTGAGGTCAGGGAATTCATTCTTTGTTACACAGGTGCTATCATTGGTGTGCTGATTCAAATGACCCACTGGGCAGGAAACGATTAATGAGCCACCATACCTAGTTCACCATGATGCCGCCTAAAGTAAGTCTCTTCATGTTTTTCCCTAGGTGACAGATCAGTCAGTGAAGGCATTTGCTGAGCACTGCCCTGAACTCCAGTATGTTGGCTTCATGGGTTGTTCAGTTACTTCCAAAGGAGTCATTCACCTAACCAAGGTAAGTCCCATAGCACCATTCTCTGATGTTTCTGAGTCCCTTGAAGGTCATGGGCCATGATGGAGTGATTGCTACCATTAGCCCTTCTCCCATTCCTAGGAGGGCACTTCACTATGGCTCTGTCTCTCAAGCCATCCTTTTACTTTGGCCTTGATCTTACTATATAGTGCACGGCGTCCTTGAACATGTGGTCAGCCTGCACTAGCCATTGATTATCAGGAATCCCAGACCTGTAACACTCGAATTCCTGGGTTATGGATCAGCCAAGCTCAAGTGAGTTGCTGGGTTTATGGCCATTTCCCATTTGTGCGTGGGTTCCTGGTATTGCCAAATGGAGTTGATGAAAAACAGTTGGATAACTACAGAAGCGTGCTAGTATATTTGATAAAGCAACAACCAGTGTAGAAAATTACCTGCTTACATTTTAAGTGGATCCTCATTTTAAAATGAAGCATGCACTTTACATTTTCACTGTAAATTCTTATAAAACTTAAAATACTTATAAAACAATGCACTCAAGAAACTGATGTTGGGGGCTGGAGAGCTGGCTCAGTGGTTAAGAGCACTGACTGCTCTCCCAGAGGTCCTGAGTTCAAATCCCAGCAACCACATGGTGGCTCACAGCCATCTGTAATGGGATCTGATGCCCTCTTCTGGGTGTGTCTGAGGACAGCAACTAGGTACTCACAATAAATAAGAACCTGCTCTCACTTAGATTTTACCGTAGAGCATTGCACGGAGATGACGACACATTGAGTGCCAGCTACTTTTCTATCACTGTGTCCCAGGCACATTTGTTTTAAAAGAAATTATGTGTGACTAATCTGAATATATAAGGTAACTGGGGAATGTATGCCTTCGAGCTCAGGGCTCACAGCCCACTAAGAAGGCGGCGGCACCAGCTTTTGTACTGTGGTGTTGCATTTCCACTCCGTAACACAGCTCCAGGAGAGTTGGGGGCTAATTCTCATATCTGTGTGATAGAAAAACAGACTACTCTAAAATTAGCCTGGGTACCCCCTCACTTGTGCACTCTTTGGCTTTTAACTCTTATCGAGTTGTACTTAGAAAAGGAGCTGCTGGTGTTACCTAACAGCAGACCAGCCCTACCTTCACCTTCCTCCCACGGTGAGCGCAGAACAGTTGCATGGCAGCACAATGCTGGAGTAAGCTGCACGATCGCAGCTCGCTTTATGCCGCATCTGTGTGAGTCTCTTCAAGCTTACCGCTTAGCCAGGAATGTTTCTGCATTGCATAAGACTGTGGGGAGTGTGTGTGTGTGTGAGAGGTGCCCGAGCTCCTTTGTCAACTCCATTTTGGTCCTTGGCTCTGCCACTTACTACGTGGACAGATTATGTTTTTCACTTTCTTACCTAAGGCAATAGATGGCAACCCCTCAGCCTTGAGATCGAAGGCAGAGGAAAGTAAATGGTCACCTTTCCTATCAAAATAGATTCCACACTATGCAAATGGCTAGAAAATTAGTGCAAACGTCGGCTTAAGACAGTCAGATTGCTCTTCTTGTTTAGTGTATCTTGAAGAGAGCCTGTGGTTAGAGTGTGTCTGAAATGACTGGTCCGAGGATCATAGCCTAAATTTAGAGGAAAAGATGGAAATCGATTATCAATATACCAGAACATCTTAGTATAACCAAGACCATATGTGAGCACATATTTTTATTCATTCCCTGCAACCTTGGCCTGACAGTCTTGGAAGAGGACTGTTTTTCTAGTCCCTTCTAATGCTGTGTAGAGTAGAAATGCCATCGAATGAACAGATTGCTCACAACTGTTATAGTGACCATATGTGCGATTTTTATGATCACCCAAAAGTGTGATCACTCATTAAAGACCAAACAAGATTCCCAGATAAGTCTGAGCTTCCCCGAGTGTGTGAGAGGGCCTCAAACTCTGGAATGCTGGTACGAGGCAGAAGTGTTCTGTGTGATGAACTAACAGCTATAGTAAGTGTACGGCTGGGGAGCGCCATTGCTGGGAAGGGTCTTCTGGCTTGTACAGAGGTGGGCATCTGGACTCTCCGACTGTTCCCTGGGGTTCTGCTCTACACGTTTCCCACCACAGTTATCGCGTAGATGAAAGGACGGGCCTGTGCTGGAAGGACGCCCACTTTCTTCTGCTCAAACGAGAGCAAGATGGCACTGTGCCGGAAGCTTGCAGATCTCCTGTAAGGCTGCAGCGGAACTCACGTTTTATAAAATCCAAGCTTTAGGCTTAAAATCTTTGCCTTCTGGTAGTGTTTTTAACCAGTTACTGTTTATAAAATGTTGGTAAATATATTAAGTGCCCCTTAAAATTGTGTTCTCTTTGTTATTGGTATAATATATAATTTTTAATGAAACAGGCTGGGACACGTGAAGTGTAGTGTTGAGAGTAATCACCTTAAATTTGCTTACTTTTTCATGATTAAAAAAATCAGTTTAACACATGATTTTGTGGGGTTTTGTGTATTACAAATAAGGAAAAATGCCACAAGATGTCTGCATTAATTTCTGTATAGGAAATCAGACACTTAGAATAAATGATGGAAAGACTTTAGAGGTGCTGAGCTGAGGAGGGGTGGGCTGTGAGGCTCTGGAGCTGAATTAAGGGATGTGAAACACTTTAGTTTACATTAGCGACAAAAATGGTCTCAACTGTTTCCATACTCAGTAATCAGGAGATTCTGCTCACATCAAACATTATCACAATAGCAGGCCTCTCTACAGTCCTTTATTGTGTGAATGAGAGTCAGGCTGGGAGATTCAGGGGCTCTGGGCTGAGGGCTCCGTGCTCCGTGTGGGTCAGAATTGGCCCCCGCAGGCAGAGCTGGACTCATCAGTGTGCACCACCTAAGATGTCCTTCTCCTGCTCCTTTAAAAACAAATCCAGCAAAAGCAAGTGCAAGTCGTCCTCCTGCTCAGGTTGCGTTGTTGGTAAAGCAGCTACAAGGAACATGTCACAGCTCTCAAAGCTCATGTGAACCAATGCCATTTGTTTCAGTTCAGGTGCTTGGAGGAGAAAAAGAAAACTCAGCATAAGTTAAACGTAGAGCTGTGGCTTCTGACCACAACAGGGAGCAGACTTGATGTCCTGCTGCAGTCAACTTCTGAACATGAGAGAGCATGAGAGAACACGCCTCTCTCTAGTCCCGCCGTCGGGAGACAGAGACAGGCATGCAGGTATCTGTTTAAGACCAGTCTGGACCACACAGTGATCACCAGGACAGTCAGGGCTAAGGAAAGGGAACCAACAACAAGATGAGTCCCATGGTTGTCTCAGAGGACTTCACTGAAGGGTTCTCAGATGGCAGCACATGGAGGGTGACATACAGAGACCCAATAATCTCTGTAAGGTGACAAGGCAGAGCAAAGAGCCCAGGAGACATTGGATTTTGGGGGAGTCCAGTGTGGAAGGAACACAGAGAAGCTCAGAGGTCTATGGGGCGCCCTCCCCTCTGTGCTTCCAGCCGCAGCTCGCGAGTGAGACGGTGGAAGAAAAACTGGGAGTGGTTTTGAAGCAGATGATCATAAAACCATGTTTCACATTCCCGTGATGCTGCAGACCCATTACTCAGGCAGAATGAGTAGAACTGAGCCCTGAGTAAGAACCGTCCTCATGTCAGCCAGCTCGGTCTCCACTTAGTGAGATTGGAGAAAGAAGAGCAGACTGGAATGAGCAGGAGCAGTGGAGGGAGATGCTGTGGAGACAGCAAGGCAGGAAACCGAGAAGGAAACCAAGCGCCAAGCCTTCCACTGGAGGGACGATGTCTGCTCAGGCTGATTGGAAGGGACGAGGTTGAGAGCGTCAGTGCTGCAGCCTGTGCAGCCTCCACAGGCACCCAAGGGAGAAGAGGGTTGGACGAGTAAAGTGTGCAGTATCAGGGACACTGCTGATGAAGGCACACAGTGCCAGGGCTCACCTGACAAGGCACGGTAGCGTGCGCGTGTAGTCCTGGCCGCCTGGGCAGGTGAGACAGAGGATCAGAGAGCCCAGGGGTTGAATGGCATCTAGACAACAGGGCAAGGCTGTGTCATTACTGAGGAGCAGAGAAGAACAGGCCGTGGACAGCCAGTATTTCCCCAGGTCTCAAGAACTTACGTTTTTACTTAGAACCCTTTTAGCTAAGATTATTCCAAATGTGGATGGATCCAGTAGAGAATTCTGTAAGAATCCTGTAGGAATAAGGACTTAAGAAAGAAATAAACCAATTCAGTGTGACTGCTGTAGAACTGAGCCTGTCATTACACTTACAGGAAAACACATTCAACAAAGGTTAATACAAAAATTTATAAAACTCACAATTAAGAAAAGGATTAACCTTAGTTTTAAAACTGGCAAAGTGCTTAACTGGACATTTTTAAAGACACACAGATGGCCATAGAGTTAGTGTTCATTGTTAATAATCAGGGAAGTGTGAATTAAAATCATGCTATACTACCTGTGGGCACCAGAATAATTACCACTTAAAAGTTCAAAGATAACAAGTGGTGGTGAGATGGGGAAAAGTGACCTCCACATATTGCTGGTAATTTATGCTATCACGCCATCAGTTGTCCAGAAACTGAAGTCAGTGTGCTGAAGAGTGTTCGTCACAGCAGGTGACATGGAGCCGTGTGAGTGTGCATCAGCAGACGGAAGGTGAGGAGTGCAATGCACACTGCCTTGCTCCACTCAGACTTCATGGTCCCCTCCAGAGCCAGCCTGTTCTCATCCCAGGACGACGGTCAGTATGAACCATCCAGCCGGTATCTGTTCTTCAAGACCTGCCAGTCCTGTAGAAATGCTTGCTATTGAGTCACGTGGATGAACATTAGCATGCAGAAACTAAAAGAACAGTCAGAATTAAGAACTAAAATACAGGATACATTATGTCAAAGAATTCAAGGAGTTTAAAGAACACACAAAGAAATCCAGAAGAAAAAGTATCTATCTGGAGAACAAATGCCTGAGCCCTGACCCAGAAAACACAGACAAAATCCTGGTGGACAGGACAGAGACAGTCCAGGACGCCACCTCAAGTGAAGGTGGAGTTGAAAACCCAGCAGCTGCACCAGGAATTTCAAAGGAAAGCCTTGAATGAGTCAAGAAGAAGGACTGTCAAGTCCTGAAGATAAAGTAGAGGATCTAGACCAAATAAACAAGTCACACAAAAAATAAAAGAAAACAAAACACAAAACACGTGGAAGAAACACACAGGGAATGAAACATCAAAACCAAGCGGACAACAAAACAACAAACAACACAAACTTTTGAATCATAAACATACATGAGGGAGAAAAATCTCAGCCCAATGGGGTGACCAGACAAGGCCAAAGAAGAAAATTCTTTCCAAAATAAACAAAAAGACACACCCATAGAGATTCAAGAAGTGCACAGGACACTAAATGTAGGAGACTGGAAAGAAAATCCCCACTGCGTATTGTAGTGAAAACACGAAGATGGTGTAGTGAAAACACCAAGGATGGATAACAAAGATGGTGTAGTGAAAACACCAAGGATGGATGACAAAGATGGTGTAGTGAAAACACCAAGGATGGATGACAAAGATGGTGTAGTGAAAACACCAAGGATGGATGACAAAGATGGTGTAGTGAAAACACCAAGGATGGATGACAAAGATGGTGTAGTGAAAACACCAAGGATGGATGACAAAGATGGTGTAGTGAAAACACCAAGGATGGATGACAAAGATGGTGTAGTGAAAACACCAAGGATGGATGACAAAGATGGTGTAGTGAAAACACCAAGGATGGATGACAAAGATGGTGTAGTGAAAACACCAAGGATGGATGACAAAGATGGTGTAGTGAAAACACGAAGGATGGATGACAAAGATGGTGTAGTGAAAACACCAAGGATGGATGACAAAGATGGTGTAGTGAAAACACGAAGGATGGATGACAAAGATGGTGTAGTGAAAACACCAAGGATGGATAACAAAGATGGTGTAGTGAAAACACCAAGGATGGATGACAAAGATGGTGTAGTGAAAACACCAAGGATGGATGACAAAGATGGTGTAGTGAAAACACCAAGGATGGATGACAAAGATGGTGTAGTGAAAACACCAAGGATGGATGACAAAGATGGTGTAGTGAAAACACCAAGGATGGATGACAAAGATGGTGTAGTGAAAACACGAAGGATGGATGACAAAGATGGTGTAGTGAAAACACCAAGGATGGATGACAAAGATGGTGTAGTGAAAACACGAAGGATGGATGACAAAGATGGTGTAGTGAAAACACCAAGGATGGATAATAAAGATGGTGTAGTGAAAACACCAAGGATGGATGACAAAGATGGTGTAGTGAAAGCACCAAGGATGGATGACAAAGATGGTGTAGTGAAAACACCAAGGATGGATGACAAAGATGGTGTAGTGAAAACACCAAGGATGGATGACAAAGATGGTGTAGTGAAAAACACCAAGGATGGATGACAAAGATGGTGTAGTGAAAAACACCAAGGATGGATGACAAAGATGGTGTAGTGAAAACACCAAGGATGGATGTGTAGTGAAAACACCAAGGATGGATGACAAAGATGGTGTAGTGAAAACACCAAGGATGGATGACAAAGATGGTGTAGTGAAAACACCAAGGATGGATGACAAAGATGGTGTAGTGAAAACACCAAGGATGGATGTGTAGTGAAAACACCAAGGATGGATGACAAAGATGGTGTAGTGAAAACACCAAGGATGGATGACAAAGATGGTGTAGTGAAAACACGAAGGATGGATGACAAAGATGGTGTAGTGAAAACACCAAGGATGGATGACAAAGATGGTGTAGTGAAAACACCAAGGATGGATAACAAAGATGGTGTAGTGAAAACACCAAGGATGGATGACAAAGATGGTGTAGTGAAAGCGTCAAGGGAACAAAACACAAGCCACGTATGGTGAAGAGCCCATCGGCGTAACTGTTGACTTCTGACAGGAGACGCAGGAAAGCCTGAAGAGCCTGCAGCCCTGCCGGCTGTGACAGCCAATCTAAAATACTAGCAAAATTACCTACCAGGATTGAAGGAAGAGGAAAATGTTCTGTGACATAAACAGCGTAAAAAAGTTATATCCGACAAACAAACTTAAGAAGATACAGGAAATATTTGGAAAGAACGAGAGACTGGAAGAAAGTGAAACCTTCATTATTAAATCACAGAAGAGCCCTGGGGCGCAGCCAGTGGCAAAATCAGAGCACAGTGACTTCACGACACACTTGTTTCAGAGTCCGTGTGCCTGCTGCCTACAGGGGACAGCCTAATTGTTGTTGGCTTTCACGAGACGGTCTTTCTCTGTAGCCCTGGCTGCCATGCACTCACTCTCTAGGCCAGGCTGGGCTTGGAACTCAAAGATCCTCCTGCCTCTGCCTCTCCAGTGCTTGGATTAAAGGTGTGTGCTAATACCACAAGACTGAAGCAGCGTAATCTTAAAGATAAGTACTGTTTTGGAGTAAAAGGATGGACAAACGGACTCCATGAAACGGGACGAGTTAGCAAGCAGGCGTCACTGCCGGGTGTCTGACAAAACACATCAAGCTAAAACTGCTCAGGAGAGAGAGAGAGGGACACTTCATTCCAGTCAAGGGAACAGTTAATCCAGAAGGCACTACTGTATTAACCATATATGTATCAAACTAAGGGATGCCCACTCTCGTTAAAATCCACTACTGGTATTAAAACACACATTAATATCAATTCATTAGTGGTAGGATTCACTGTTCTGGTTGGCAGTGTGAAGCTAAAAGTGCCGTGGCCTAGTCTCATGCAGTAGCCGGCTTCCTTGGAGCATCAGATAATTTGTACTGTGAGGGTTTGGAGTCACTAGAGTGACGTGTCCAATCACAAAGATAGGCTGCGTGTGATGGGCAGGTGGCATACGGTGAAAACACGTTTTTCCTCGGAGGAATATAAACAAGTAACAATAGCCAATTGGAGTCAGTAATCTAAATTCCCTCCTACCTGCTGCAGCAGGGCAGGGCAAGCGCCACGTGCTAAGAACAGTTTGAGGTTTTGAAGAAGCGCAGGTCACAGGCCTCGCCTTGTTGCTTCTTGGGGTTTTGTCCCCAGCACTCAGAATTCCTCCTGTTGACTCCATTCTTGGTCCCTGTTCTGACAGTGACTTCAGTACCCAGCTTTGTCTAACAGACAGGTCATCTGGACAAAAAGTAAACAGAAACATCAAAAGCCACTGACACCAAACAACAAATGGATTTAACAGAATACATCCACAGAGTGTTCTATCCAAACACCCAGGAATACACATTCTGTTGAGCGCCACATGGGAGCTTTTCTAAAACAGACCCTATTGTAGAGAACAATTCAAATCTTTACAGATCCAAAAGGTTTGAAAGCATTCCTTGCATCTGATCTGACCACAATGCAATAAACATTTAAATTGGCAGCAAACAAATCTCGCTCTTAAAGACACAAACTCATTACTCAGTGGTGGACAGGTCAAACAAGAAACCTAGAAAGACAAACCTCCCCAGGACCAACCACCCCTGGGGCACAGTGAAAGTAATTTTGCCAGGGAAATGTTTGGCTCTGCTGCGTGCTCACATTTAAATAAAAAACGAGCACTAGTACATGTGTGCTCCAGGAGGCCGGAGAGTCTGAAGGATCTGGCTTTCCAGATCCAGCCAAACAACCAAAATTAAACCAACAGAAAATTAACAGCCCACACAGACCCACAGGAGGATATAAGCCACAGGAAAAAGCCTGCTATCTAAGGAAGTCCAGGACCGGATGGCTTCACCGCAGAATTCTGTCGGGCATTTAAAGACCTACAGCCATTCCTTCTTAAACCCCTTTAGAAAGAGAAGTAAAGAAAAGAAACTGTAGGAACACCCCAAACTATTTCTAAAAATCCGGTATCACTATAATACCCAAACCAGTACAGAGGGAGGGGGAAGGGCGGGGAGAGGAGGGAGGGAGGAAGGATATTGCAGGCCAATGTCACCAATGCACATAGATTCAAAAGTGCTCAATAAAATAATTGAAGCTAGAATATATATATAGAATATAGATTAGAATATAGATATAGAATCTATTACCACTTACATAGATGTATGTCACAGTGTCTACTGTGACAAAGTTGTTATTAGCCCTGAAATGTAGGGATGGTTTAACATACATTATTCAGTAAATGAACTAAGCTACATAAATGGAATTAGTGCCAAAAATTATGTGATCTCAATAGATGCAGAAAAAAATCGTTATTAAAACCCAACATACACTTACGATAAAAGTCTTAGAGAATGTAGGGCTGCAGAGACCACGCCTCGGTCTATGAAAGCTGTATTGGAAAACCCACAGGCAGTATCATCCTACGTGGAGAAAGCACGAACCAATCTGACTGAAGCCAGGAGTGAGCCAGGGGCCGTCGCTGTCTGCACTCCTACTCCACACTGTGCTTGAAGTACTTGATGAGGCAATAATGCAAGAGAAGGAAATTAACAGATTAATACCTGACAAAGACACTAATATTATACGCCAGAAAACATTTTCTTCAACAAATAGTGGTGAGCAAACTGGATTCCCTCATGCAGAAGAACTTAGACCCATCTCTAACACCTAGCACCAAAACTGTCTCCAGTTGATCTCCTCCATGATGTATGTGTAGGAAGGGACTTTCTGAACAGGAGTCTGTTTGCCCAAGAATCAAGGCTAACAGTTGACGTTTGGATTCTCATAAAACTAAAAAGCCTCTGCACAGCAAAAGAAACAGTCGACTGCGATGAAGAGGAAGCCCAGAGAAGGAGAAAGAATCTTTGCCAGCTAGACATCTGACAGAGGCTTACTATCCAGAATATACAAATACAAACAAAACAAAACCAAAACTAAAAACAAGTGACTTAAAAAAAGAAAAGACGGAGAGTTCTCAGAAGAGGAAAAATGAATGGATAAGAAATATCTCAAAAAAAAGTATGATCCTCAGAAGTTCTGCAAATGCAATGAAAATAATGTCAAGATTTTATCTTACTTCAGTCAGAATCCAGAGATCTAGAAAATAGACAACAGTAAGTGCTGGAGGCAAATAGGGAAAAGGGAAAACTCTTCCCTTCTGGTAAGATGGCACAGTGGTGCAACCATTGTGGAAAATCCCCTGAAAGCTAAAAATAAATGTACCATGTGTCTCCTTGACATATGCTCAAAGGACTCAACTCCATTCTCCACAGATACTTGGTCAACTGTGTTCATTGCTGCTCTTTTCATAATAGAAGGAATGGAAACAACTTAAATGTCCTACAGCTGATGAGTGGATCATACAAACGTGGTACATGTGCACTGGGTAAAACTCTGAAGCAGTAACGTGAAATCAGGAGCTTTGTGGGTCGGCAGATAGAACTAGAAAAGATCATACTGAGTGAGGTAACCCAGGCACCGAAAGACAAATATCACATCTCACTCACTCATTGATCACTTCTACTCTCACATCTTTAAGTACAAATACATGTGTGAATACACAGTTGGGTATGAATGCAGTCGGGTGTGAATACACAGTTGGGTGTGAATGCATGTTCTGTAGTAGCTGCAGAATCCAGGAAAATAAGAAGTGCACATTGCTGTGATAGAGGGACTCAGGAACAACAGAGATGCAAAGAGCAGAATGCAAGTGATCTGATGAGGAAACCTGGGAAAAGGAAGTCTCCTTTCAGAGTGGGAGGTAAACGTGGAAGGAGGGAGAGGAGGGGATAAGGAGGAATAGCAGGAGACAAGTGATCTTAGAGCGGAAAGAACAAAGGAGGGCTCCTTAGGGAAGGGAAGGAGGTTAGTGAGACCGCACTGTGAGTGTCTGACAAAGTCACAACTTCATGCCATTAACTATCAACTTTCAGAAAGCCAGCACACAAACCAACAGACTTAGTTCAGTGTGTAAGTATTCACACATCATTAGAATGAACTTTCCTCTATGGGCTGATGGCCTCCCTCCAAGAGCTAAAGACCACCTAACAAAAGCGCAGTGCGAGTCACGGACGCCCTCTTTTGAGTTGTTGACCAGGGTTGCCTAAGCGACAGTCTATTGCTGTTTCTTGGTTAACTCTAAAGAGGTGGAAGGAAGGTAAGTCCCTATTGCTGCAGACAGTACACATCAGAAACAGGACCCAGAAGCCCTTGAGCTGCTACTGACCTGGATGTTGCTCTCTGAGGACTAACTCTCCTGGTGCCAGAAGAGGCCATGCGAGATCGAAGGAGGAAAGCAGCCAACGGTCCCATATAGCTGTGGCACCTGTGAGCCACGCCCGTGCCCAGCCTGGCACAATGACCCTACAAGTGCAGTAGAGGCACACATGCCTTGGTGGTAACCAGCAGCTCTCTAATTGGATCAAAACCTTGTTCAACAAGAGGGAGACCATGCCTGGTCCCAGAAACCTAGATAACTACTGGGTGCTAGTAAGATCATGTTGTTGAGGAGAACCTACAACTGCTAATTTACTAAGCCACCATGTCCCTAACAATCTACAAACGTTTGTCCTTATGCCCACACATAATTTTAGTCTTTCTCACTCAGAGAAATTTTGCTTTATAACAGATGGAGACTACTACAGAAGACCACACCAGTCTGTATGCAGAGTTGTGGAGCCCAGTCCCAGTGAATGTGTGTAGAAAGCACTGCTGCACCCAAGGCTCAGGGAACAGAGAGAGGAACACACACAGAGACAGAGACAGAGGAGGAGGGGGAGACTGTAAGAGCCAGGGAGTTTGATGCGCTATTATCTCTCCTAGTAATACAATAAGCCTCACCCATAAAGTCTACATGTAACATTATACAGACTCAACAGGTCATATTTAGGACTCTGTGTGTGTGTGAGAACACACACATATAAACCCCTCTGTGTGCACACACACATGCAGTAAGAATTGATGAAAGATCCGAGGAGTATATAGGAAGTCTTGGTGGAGTGGAAGGGAAGGGAGAAATATTGCCATTGTAAAATTAGTTGAAGTTAGAGTAGGATAACAGGATACATAGTCACAGTAGAGTTCTAGCCATTGAAAAAGAGAATCCTGTCATTTATGATAATGTGATGAATCTGAAAATGTTATATTAAATAAAATAAGACCAGAGAAAATGGATAGAAAGCATATGTTCTCTTTTGTTCATAAGAATCTACAAAATTTGAATAAAAGTAGGAAGTAGATTGTGAATACCAGAGTTTAGGGACATCAGGCAAATGCTGGCTTAAAAAAACCCAAAAATAAGGTGAAGTGTGGAAGACTCAGGACAGAACTGCTGAATTCACTCGGACTCCAGTAGAACAACTTTGAACACACACTGGGGCTGGCTGAGAGGGTGTGAATGTGAACTCTCCATAGGGTACTAGGACATCAGTGTTAAATTTATGATGGTGACATCTGTTACCCTTTAAAAACTCTTGATGCTAAGAGGGTCAGGTCACACTGGGGTCTTGGTGAAGTGACACACAATTAGGAAATTACCTGTACGGGGTTAAAGATAAACTGCGTTATGGATATGAGAAAGTAAATATGATAAGCAGTGATAATTGATATAATACTATATCTTAGGATGTATAATTATATTGAAGTATGATTGACATTATACTTTTAATGACTATAAAATGTCGTGAAAGTATGTTGGGTAATAAGTAAAACAGGTATTGATACGCAGTATTAAGTTGACATTTCTTTGAATATCCTTGTAGTCTAAAATGTCTACGTGGGTCTGCAGTACAGCTAGGCACCCCTTGACTCCTGAGCTCTGGTGTAGGGACACAGCAGAGTGTACAGTTCCAGTCAGCTCACAAATAACTTTTCACACTTGTTGACATTAAGTGGATGTTAATGAAGATGCTAAAGAGTTTTGTCAAAAGTTTCATTTTTATGCCATAGATACATGAAAATTCTACATCCTGAGTTAGTAGGAGGTGCTTGCTTTTTTTTTTTTTTTTTTGTACTGTGGGTATGTTCGAGTTGGAAGATCGATTAGCACTCTTTGTCATTGCATTGTGTGTGCTTTTTAAGCTATTCAGTTTATTGACAACAGTGATTAATTTGTGGGATTTGCTAAATCAGGTTGAGCTGAGTTTGTGTAAGGTAACCATAAAAGTGACTATTGGAAATTAAACTGGGTTATAAACCAGCTTTCCTTGGGAAGATCTCTAAAACCTCAGGAAAATTCCCAAATGACCGCTATTTTCTTGACCCTAGTAACATTAGAAGTTGAAAACAAAACACACATTTTGAAAAGTGCTTATGGTTGAAAATATGAACTATTTCTTAAAGGAAAATAAAATTGATTTTTCTTCAGTCGATTTAACATAAGTAACGGAAAAAATGATCATTCATGCAGCTAACTCAATTTTGTCTTCCTTTTCTTGTTTATGCAGAGACCAGAAAGGAAAGATGAACTTTGATGCCATTTTAAGTTTCCAAACAACTGGTCACTCCCAGTGACTTGTTCTGATAATAGAGTGTTCTGGACAACTGGTCACCCCCAGTGACTTGTCCTGATAATAGAGTGTTCTGGTTTAGAGGGTGGTGAGATCTTTAGTCAGAGACGATTACTTCACTTGTTTCTGATAAGTTATATGTGCCTGAAGGATATCTTGAAATGGAGAAAATATGTCTCTAGATTGCTCTGAGGTACACCCTAGTGCGTATCCCTCGCGAGTGCCGAAGGGCGACTGCTGGCCGCTCTGGTTTTTCCATTCTAAGACAAAGCCCTAGTGGGAGTCAGCGGGACCAAAAGAGCAATATATTGACTATTTTCCAAAAGTTTGCAAACTATCATGTCATCAAAGCTAATTGCATGACTGCTGATCAACCAACCTTGCTGGGCAACTCATTGCCCCTGGCTGCCTTGATTTCCTCCTGTGCAGTCTGCTAATGACCTGATATCTATTTACATTGTATAAGGAAGAATGCTTAGCATTTACATTAAGACAAATTATAAAACTGGATAAAATGAATTACTTTATACTGACCTACAAAGATTTTGTAGAACTCTACTTTTAGCCTCAATTTCATTGAAAGGGTAAAATAAAATTTTAAGTCAAACATTACTCACCACTGAAGCCTCACTTTCTACCCAGTGTCATCCCTGCCGAAAGGGAAGATTAATGACTATTAACAGCTCCTCACCACTGTGTATCCTTCCCTGCTGATCCTTGAAGATGCTTCATGACTTCACATGCTTAACAGCTGAAAGAGCACTAAAGACGATGATTGTCCTACACTGGTACACAAACAGGGATACACTGTTCTAGCTTATGTTTATTCCCCAACTTAGTGACTGAGCTTTACTTATTCCAGTCAGGTGCAGTGATTTGTCCCATCTGTTGTTTCCTGTCATGTGGGTGGCACCTGCTGTGTGGTACCATCTCCACATTTATGGCTCTGTCCCTCACACCCTGGCTATAATATATGTATTTGTTTGTGCTGTGTTTTCATTTTAGTCACAGAAATAGCAAGATGTATCAACGTGACACCAGCAAAATACATGAGGCCATCTTGTAGATTCCCGATCTGGGAAAGCCCGAGTGAGAAAAGTGAACCAGTGAGTTCCTTCCCTGACCCCTCCTTTGTAGAGTTGTTGCTTCCGGCTTAACAGAATAGATAAGATACCCCGAGAAGAGCTGAAGCGGCCTTCTGAAAGGGCTCTGCTTAACTCTTGGTGTTAACACTTTAAGTATTATTTTTCTGTGTTATCTCATCTTTTCAGTCCTTGGATTTTCACCACATGCTTGTTTATAAATTGTGAGTTTATAAACACTGCAGACACTCCTACAGAGAGGATTTCCATGTTACCTTATCTGACCTCAGACACTCGAGGTCCACCTTTATCCAAGAGCAGACAGTGAGATGTCACCTCCATTCCGCTTTCTTCTGTGAAATTAGTTCATACTGTTGGGATGGAAATTTTACCAAGGATCAGTGTGGTTCGACTACACTTTTCTGGCTTATAAAATAGTGATGTTGAAATACATCAAATCCCACTTACAAATCAGCGGAACAGACTGCCTCAGTAAAGAAATCACACTTGGGGCTCATTAATAAGAACTTAATAAGTTTAGTCTGAAAATAAGTATTGAGGAAAAGGTGAACATGTTTATCTCTTTGGAGTAAATATTTATTGTGAGTATAGAATCTAATTATTTTAAGATGCAATTTATTAAAGCATTGACGATGCCAGGCACCCGATAATTTTAATGATCTGTTTAATGAACGTCTCATCTTTTAAGCAATGCATTTATTGCTCCAGGCCGGCCTTGTGAGCCTCGGGGAGGCACCCACATGCATGCTGGCTACATGCATTCATAAGTGATCCACAGTGCACAGACAGAGAACCCAAAGGACCTTGTGCCGCTTGTCACTGTAGCAATGGTTTATACTGGATGTCTAGAATCCACTCCAGCATCGTAAGAGAGTGCCTGGACACCCAAAAGAACATGGCTGCTGTGCCTTTTTATTCTTTGAAAATGGGCATCCCCTTTCCCAGACTGCTCTGTGTTAGTCAGAAGTTGTCTTACTGCGAGTAGGATGTCCAGAAATTTCCATGTGAAGCATCAGCATTAACCAGCACTTCTGCCTCTGTCATCATTTTCTGCAGAGATTTTTGGCTTTTGGTTTGGTTCCGAGCTCCCCATTGGTCAAACACACTAAGATGGAGCCCAGCAAGAACCCGTAAGACAGTCACACTCACTTCATGCGTGTGTGCCTGGCAACCAAGAGAGCCAGTCTGTAGATGGCAGTGTATGAGCCACAGAGGCCGTAGATGGCAGTGTATGAGGAACTTACAGGCCAGGCTCCAGCAGCACAGACCGCTCTTCAGTTGGTTGGAGCATAGTGGGGGATTGGGCCGTCCTCCTCCCTCCTACCAACTCAAGGAGCCGCTTCTCACTGGAGCTAGAGAAGCGCTTAGTGCCTGTGGATCCGAGGCTCTTGTTTCAGTGTGAAATTGCCGTTCAACTTGGATGTTACCAAGGGAACAACAAGTACTCCTGTGCCTGTGGGAGGTGCTCAAGGTGCACCATGGACTTTAGCAGGATACAATACACCCTTGCAACTTTTTCTGCTTCTGGACTGTTATCTGAGCTTCCTTTAGATAGACCACATCACGCTGCTGCTGCTGCTGCTGCTGCTGCTGCTGCTAGCCCTCACCCTTTCCCTTTCTTGTCCTTTGCTTTGTGCTGGTCCTAGATCTGTTTGCCTTTGGACTCCTCCTTCCTTCAGATTGTAAGGGCCAAAGGATCAGCACATCTGCCCAAGACTGTGTCCTCTGTGTAGGTTCGGGAAGCTACACCCACGGCAGCTCAACCACCTGTCATCTAGACCAGACCTGAGCAGTGATTAGAGTAGCTGGCATGCAGTTGTGGATGGGTGAAATCTGGATCCCAGCCCAGAACTACAGGCAGTTAACGAATGCGGAGGGAGAAGGAGTCTCCTCCTGGCTAAACTCTGATGTTTCTACATCCCTCTAGGTTTCTTATATGAGAGCACAGGACAACTATACCGACCTTTCTTTTTCTTTCGGGGAACACTGCAACAATTGAAATGAAGGGCTAGTGTGCTCTATATGCTACCACTACCCTAGTGCTGCCTTGAATGCAGTCAAACTGGCTGGACAGAGAAAGGCAGGCCAGTTTACAGGGCAATGAAACTGAGGAAGCCAGGGCTGCAGACATGGCTCAGGGGTTAGAGCACTGGCTGCTCTTGCAGACTTCCTGACTTCAATTCCCAGCAACCACTTGGTGGCTCACAACCATCTGTAATGAGGTCTGGCACCCTCTTCTGGCCTGCAGTCACACATGCAGACAGAACGCTGTGTACATAAAAATAAATCCTCAAAAAGTGCTCAAGCTATGATGCTCTGGTGGGTCCCAAGCACAGGTTTCAGTGTAGCTGCCTCATTATATGTAGAAAGATAATTTAAACATATGCTCCTAGCATTATCAAGCTTGAAAAGTTTCTTATTGCTGTACACTGTAATGTCAGTGCAGTAAGGAAGCCAGCTAATGACCTTACCTGTTCTAAGTCACTTATGCACATAATTGATGATCAGTGACCAGTTATTTGATGTTGCATCTTGAATGATTTTGGTTGGCAACTTCAGATGGATATATCCCTTCAGTTCTGTTGCTCTTCCCTGAAGGGGGAAGGTATACATGATCCGACACTTGCTGCAAGGGAAACCTCAAGTCCGACATAGTTTCACTTTAGATGTAACCTAGATATTGTCGTGTTAAGTTTTGCTGTCATCATTTGAGAGTTGACAAGTTCCAATGGACAGATTGGTTGACACTTACAGGTGGGCAGGTATTTCTATCAGGAAGTGGTATTCCGTTCAAAGGTTTTAAATTTCCCCCTTTCGTTTTCTTATTTTTTCTGTTGCTTACTTCAATTTACACCATGATTCAATTTTTTTAAAAAATATATACATTTGCATCAAATGAAACTACATAAGGACCTTTCTGGCTGCCGCTTGTTTTGAATAATTGAGTGAGGGTTCACTACAACCATTGTGCTGGAAGTTAAGCTTCCAGCTTCTAACATGAGTTATGACGAAGAGTCAGGAATTAAAGCCTACGCAATCCTAAATCTAAAGACATTGTAAAGCAAGCTCCCTTAAGGTGAAGTGACGCAAACAGAAACAAGTATCACTTCATGGGCTCTCTAATATTGTAAGCAAGCTCACTAAATGAAAACCTTTCACAATCACCAGGATGTAAAGAAACAGCATAAAAACAATCCTCTAAATCTATAATAATTTTATACGTATTTCTTAAAATGGCAGTTGGAGTAAGCAAACAGGCTGTAATGCTCTTACAAGTTCTATAGCCTCATCAACCCTTCGTAAATCCTGTAACAATCTCCACCTGATTGATTTTTTTTAATTACAAATTTGTGTGAGTTTGAATCCTGAGCCTGTCTGTGATCAAACTGCAAACTGTAGCCAATGTAACACTGGCAATCTTTAACCACAATCTTTAAGTTTTCCTTGTAACACCAGAGGCACAACCACAACTTTGGAAAGCAAAACTCAACCTCCAACAAACAATCTAGTCTCCAAAATCCAGTCTCTCCAAAACACCAAGTCCGTCCTTCATGCTATAAAGTTTGACTGCCAATTCCTGCATACGAATGCACGATGGTGCAGGCTCTAATAACCCCAACAAAGAGACGTTGCCTTAAATTCTTTTATAAGTCTGGTTTCTAGGATAAGAATTACATAAAAATATTATCCCAATTTACACCTGTTTCCCTATGTTGGCTCATGTCACATGTTGTCTAGAATGACTCTATCCGAATTACCAGTTTTAAGCCAACTTTCTGTTACCAATGTTACAAATTTTAACCATACCCAATTACTTAAAAGCCAATAATCTATAACTAAAACATGTAGAGCATATTTATACATTTAAAACCAACCAGAAACAAAACTGAAGTGGTTACACATATCTTTAATATTTAAACACAATTTTTACTTTTTCTAGTAAGAGAAGCACCTTGTCACCTGTTGAATCCAATAATCATAGTCAGGGATTTTTTAAAAGAGAAACAGACATCAGCTCCCCTACCATAGAAGCTGAGACGCTGCTGGTACCTTTAAGATCAGCTCGTGCTCAGCCCCCGGGCAGCTTCTCCAGCTGACCTAGGCTCCTAGCTACAGGTGCAGGGCTCCAAAGGCTGACTGAAACTGCTTTTTATTTGTTTCTTTCTTGAAATGAGTTAAAACTAAATCAAGGGGTTAGCAACCAGCATTTAAAATTTTAACAATTTTTCTTTTAAACATGAAACACAGAACAACATTCAAGGGACAAAACAAAAAACATAAACTGACAGACATGGACAGCTTGGTGCACCAAGGACAAACAGTAGACACAGAGGGAAAGAACCAGATGGTGTCTCACCAAAGGGACCCAGATATCCTACCTAAAGAACCAGAAATAAGCATTTCTCCCATAGGAGCCAGCACGGATGCAGGACGTCTCCCACCTCCTTCTGTCCCCAGGAGAGCTCCAAAAAGCTTAAGCTCATTTTCCTTCTTTTGCATCCACGGAGATGGACTGTTTTTCTCAAACCCATTCTCTCTCATGTCTAGCTTGTAAACTCTCTCTAGTCAGGGTCCAAAGACTAAAGGCATCTATGAGAATTGATTTCACTTCTCTAGATTTTAGCATAACTCTAAAGGAACACATACACAAAAACACTTTACCATTATTACCTTGTCCCTTTTTACAAGGTTTACTCACCTCTAGACCAAATCTTTATTTTTCTCAGGGCAAACAGAAAGGTCAGGGCATTCCTTTGTTAGGAACAAAAGGCTTCCTCGTGCATCAGCAAGGCTCAACAGGGGTCAAACACTGACGGGGCCCAGGAGGGTCCAACAGAAGAAATACTATATCTGAATCCGCACTGAGATCTCTTTTAGGCCTAAACTGACTCCTTTTCCATTCAGATATGTGGTATGAAGATCAAAGTTGAGGTAGTTACTATCAAATTTATCACTCTCTTTGTGGATTGTGGACATGGGTAGGAGTAAGAAAAAAGTGGTGTGTGTGTGTGTGTGTGTGCGCGCGCGCGCGTATGCATACAGTTTAGGATGTTTATTTTGATAAAAGTGGTTTGTTGCTCATAGAGAGAGAAAGATTTTGCAGGATGCCTTGGTGTCCTGACTTGCAGATCTCTGGTGAAGTCTGTTGGCAGGGGTCTGTATCCTCATGCTGGGAAATCCTCATGGAGGTCTTAAGGACCCAAGAGGTGGGGGAGGGGCCACACCAGGTACTGTGCACTAAAGCTGTGGTTGGTGGCTTCTAACCCCTCTGCGAAGCCTAGAGCAGGACAGTTGATGTCTGAAAGGAGTGGAAAGTTGTATTTTTCTTTGGCTCTGGCTTTAGGGGAGGCCTATAAAGGAGTTGGGAGGCTAAGGCACTTTTTAGATGTCATGTGAATACTAGCTCCTTTTTCTAAACCAGGGAAAATAGGCATTAAATATAATTTATAAATTATGTGGTTCTGAGGATTGATCTAGACCTTTCCATTCTACTCTGACACATGTCAGTGAGCTACATCTTACTTTAGCTGTGACACCGTCATTTCTGTAGCACTGTTAAAATGCTGAATAAGACTGTCTGCCAACGTCTTTAAATCTTCAAAGTCATCGATTCTTTCCCTTCCTCTCCAGCTCACCACATTTAGAAATAACGGGCTTGAGTTTTCTCTTATGAGGCGGTGTGAGACCCAGCAGCTGATGCACGAGTTGTGGTTATGGGTGTGATCAGTGTTCGTTCTAACCATGGCTTTATCTGTGATCCTCCTGCTTCAAAAAAGTAAATGGAAATTTTCCCTTTAGAACAGATTTAGAAAACTCTTACCCTATGAGTGACTCATGACCGAAGTTGGTTCAGAATTTCATCACGGAGTCTTCCCGTCTGTGTGCGCGGAGCCTCCCGCAGCTCACTTGTCCACCGTACCTGTCATTTGCTGTCCCTTGCTTTTACTTAACAGGAACCGTGTGAACTTTTTAATTGAAGAGAAGTCTGACTCGCAGTTCCTGCTATGTGGGAAGTGACAGGGTTGCTTTGCACTGCCGCAGCAAGCACTCCTTACTTCATCCGAGCTCTGGAAACCTTACACGGGGCAGAGAGAGAAGTGTGTGGAAAGAAAGGCCTAGAAAAAGTCAGCTGTACCTGCACTGCCTACTAGAGCAACAGGAGTAGCACACCCATCCTGAGTCCATGTCGGGCAAAGACCCGACTAACATCCACATTCCGCAGCAGGAGACTGTGATTAAAATTTTGGTGAAGAGCTCAGAAAACTTACCACACATTCAAAATCCTGACGGCTACAGAGGCTTTGTTTTGGTAGTGTTCCCGTTTATGAACAAATACATAGATAGAGAAGTCATTCTGTTCCTAGTTCTTGAGTGGCTGTTACCCGTGTGGCTTTGTGGTGTTGGTTTTTACTGTTTAACTGGAGAAGCCCGTTTTCAAGCTTCTAAACCCATGGAGCACCAGAGCCTGGTGATCTGCAGAGCCTGGGCTTGGTAAAGTTAGAAGATGGGAGAGCAGATTTCTAGGGTAAGAAATTATCCTTAAAGTATTTGTTTTTAGTTTATGACCTCTTTTATTTGAATTAATTGTCAGTTAATGTGCTGAACGCTTTATAATGACACAAAAGGAAGTTGTTTTCAGGATAGAATTTGAGATTTCCAGAGTTTTCATCATGATTACTGATTTAGTAACGCACTTGTACCACTACTTTATCCACTGCTACGTCGAGCTGGGTGACAGGGAATAGGATAGGAGTATTTGGCCCCGAGTGGCAGCAGCTCGTGCTGTACTTTACTACGTACACATGGGAAGCAGCATGCCCACTCCGGTGGAGGAGGGAAACCAGCCCTGGTGTGCAGAGAGCAGAGGCTCCCGTGCTGAGTCCTGCCTCAAGGATGTGTGCTAGCTGCAAACGGCTGATTACAGACGAGCAGGACAAGGAAATGAAGCCCGAGGTGGCCCTGGGGCCCTGCCCCAGGTAGTGTGGGCAGCATCGCCACTCTTTCTAAAGTAGCTGAGAGAGACTTGGTGAGACAAAAGCCACTTACAGAAGGAAGGGTTTATTTTGGTACACTCTCCAGGTCCAGTCTACCATGATGGGGAAGGTGTGGCTGGATGAATGGAATCAGGTGGTTGTTGTGCAAACCCAGAGGATCTGGGAGACTGAGATAGTGCCTTCTCATAAAATCAGAAGCTACATTCATGAAGTCTCACTGACGTGATGGCCCAAACACTGATCTGAACGAGGACAGCACACATGCCAAGGTGGTTAGGGGAAGCCGATGCGGCCTCAACCCTCACTGGACTACAGGAAAGAAAAAGTGCTGAGATGGGGAGCAGTCTTCCCCAGGGAAGAGCACACCGACTGACAACTGTCTTTACCAGCCTGGCCTTCTGTCTCCTGGGAGGCTGGATCCTGCCATTCTCCTAACACATCTGAGACCTCTCTTGTTTATTCAGCACTCTGGTGTTCTTCTGAGGATACTTCACTGCCCTGCTTCTCCTCGAAGCTCTCCCTCCGACTCCTTGTTTCTCATTCTCCACATTAGCTTTACTTAAATCCTTCTACTCAGACCTTCCATTATACCCAAAGGCTCTAGAAAATGCTTCCACTACCAAAAGGAATTCCTATCAAGTTCCTTTATGCCTACCATTCTCTAGACTGGAATAAACTAACTCAAGTATTACTTCACACCTGAGTTGTCACTGTGACTGGCCAACTGCGGTCATAACTTTGGGCTGTTCTCATGAGAGTCCTTTCTCATTCTGAAAATGCCTCTACTCTTCCATTCACTCAGCTGCCTGGTTCAAATCCCATCTTCTCTTTAATTCCTTCTTGGTTACTTTAAAGAACAGAAAAAATATTCTCTGGAAATATACTTACATTAACTCAAACTGGAAAACTAGGCGTTCTGAGTACACGTATGCCCTTTAGAAGGAAACTGCTGACTGACCTGTTCATGCTCCATACACTTCAGTCACTGCTCGGCCACAGAGTCAGGTGCACCCATACATGCTGTCAGAGAAGACGAGCGAGGTGGAACATAGTGGGCCAATGCTCGCTCTGCTGTTCGTGCAATCACATTTATAGTCTTTCTAAATATCATGTGTACTTTCACCTGTTTGCTAGAGCAAAATACTCTTTCACCTGTGTGACTTCAGCAAAACATTCTTTAACTCGTTTGCTTTAGCAAAACACTCTTTCACCTGTCTGTGTCAGCAAAACATTGTTATAACCTGAGTCTCCAAAGGAACCTGAGATCTCCACTAACAGGTGATTCAAAAGCCTTCCCATTTCACCCTGATGCTCCCGCTCATGATGGAAAGGAGGGGTTTGTCTATGTCATAAATGTGACATATTGATCCTTTGATTATTATGTATAGCATTGCCATGCTCGAACTGAAGTGCTGAGCAGAAAGGGTGCTCTGTGAGCTGCTCTGGTGCGGCCGTTAGACCTGTCAGGTGTGGAGTCTTTCTGGTCCTTCAGGTGGCCAGCCCCTTGGTCTTCTCTCCATTACCAGCTGTCTACATTTCTTCTTTTGTGACTTTACTTTTCAGGATCTGTGCCACAGTCTCATTTCTTTCCTCATGATGCCTTCCTCTAGCCCCCTCTGCCTGTGCCCTTGGACTTTACCTTGGCTACCATCTTCAGAAGCTTCCGGAAGTCTGGCCATGCGTATGATCCCTGAAGTTCCAGTAGCAAAGCCATTAGTAAGGCAGCCAGTCTTAACCTTGATTTTATTCCCCAGGATTATAACTGATTGCTTCCTTCTAATAAATCTAGTATTGGTAAAGCCTGTAGAGTTTTAGAAACTAATTGTCACTCAAACACATTTATCTATTTGGCCTGTGAGGCTGGCCTCTGTGTCTCCTTGTTTCATTCACTGTACTCACCTTGTACAATATGGCCAGACGCCGTGCTCCCCGCCAGCCCCGTGTGTATATTGTGATCCTCCTGTCTGGGCTTCCACTTGTGCCCCTCCTCTTTTTTCCTTTCCTTTTCTTTCATCTTTTCTTGGTCTTAAGGAAAATTGGAGACATCTTTGTAGTTCCCATATTCCATGTTTCCTAGGTAATGTTTGATTTTCTCATTTTATATTTAAATACAGACCTAGCCATACCAACCATCAACTAATTTTGGTCTTTCAATGTGAATGGCTACAAGTTACTTTCTTTTGAACAATGCAACATTAAACTGAAAAGTGGTTACTGAAGTCTACATTGTGCCTCAGGTCTCTTTAGCTGTCTTGCCTGGTGTGTGGAGTGGAGTGAGGCCCTGAGGAGGCTGGTGGAAAGGGCTCTGCTTCCTCGAATCCTTTGGGATTCACATAACCCACGACTACCAGCGAAGTATAAGGGAAGCAAGTTTAATTAAAATGTCAGTTTCTCTAGATGTAATTATCTGTTTCAGACTACGTGGGATTATTTCAGGTAGATTTAATGAAACACCGGAGGGCACTGTTACAATGTTCCCTGGCAAGCAAATGAATGTGATGAATTTGACAGGCCTATTTGTGGAGTTTTGACTAAAAATGCCAACCCTGCAGAGATGCTGGGTCTGTGTCTTGTTATGCTGTACCGGGGGTTAGTGTCCTGCAGCCAACTCTGCATGCTGTCAGAGTTCTACTAGTGTTGGCCAACATGCTCACCAGGAAGGCCCGGTGAACCTTCACCAGTCAGGGACTGCCAGCTCACAAGAACAATGAGCCTTCGTAGGCCAAGTATTTCTCCATGCTGTCTTGCATGCCGTGGCATGTGAGTCAGGGCACGCCTGATGCCTCCACTCTGGACTGTAAGCATCAGTCAGTGACACGCACTGGTGGCCTGGTGCCATCACCTGGTCTACCTGGCACCTGGTGCCCCTGGACGTGGCTTTCTGAGAGTTCAAGAGTCAGCCAAAGTCAGGAGTTTTGTTGCCTGTAGTTTAGTCTGGTGTTGCACTCTCATGCTGTGGCTTAGTTCTACAGGATGTCTTAGGACTTTTACAAGTCTGTAGCATAGTTTGGATTTGCTGACATCTTCTCCCATTATCCACTTTTGCAGAGTTGCTTAAACCTTTGGGACACTCAGTTGTCTTCCTTGAGATGAGGGACTGAACTGATACAAACAACTGGGTTCGTTCCTTCTCTCTCTCTCTCTCTCTCTCTCTCTCTCTCTCTCTCTCTCCCCCTCTTTCTTTCTTTCTTTTTTCTTTTCCTCCCCCTCCCAAAAAAAAATATGTGCTCAATATCTTCCTTTGGAAAATGATTAATTTTGATACAATGTTTGAAGGAATTTGCCTTTTAACCATTTAAAAATGTGTATGTCTTTGGCATTAAGCACATCCATTTAATGTATCCAGCTCTGGCCTCTGGTCAAACGTGTATTTTCCGCTGTAGCCTAAGTGCAGTGTCTTCTACTGGACTGGGATAAGTAACCACCAAAGACTGAAAGGATGCCCTCCGCCTCTCCGCCTACAGGGTCTGGAGTCTGAGTGAGTCTTCTGTGTCACTGGAGCCTCTTTTCTCTACAGAGCTCGGGTCCAGGTGTCTGTATGTACTCAGTAGAAGGAATCAGCCTTTAGCAGCATAGGACTGGTTGATAATCCTTCTTTCCTGCTGGCTGTCGCAAGGAGCTGATCTTAGCTCTAGGAGACTGACGTTACCACTGACCCCTTTAAGGACAACAGAAGTCTGTCTCTCTCCTCAGGATCCTTAGATATCCTGGAGAGCAGCTCAGTCCGGCCTAGGATGAATCACTGGCCTCTGTTGTTGATGGGACTGTAATTACAACGGCAAAACCCCGCCCCTTTGCTTTATTTGGGGAATCCCAAAACCCCACCCCTTTGCTTTATTTGGAGAATTCCGTGCTGTTGACAGTTTCTGCCTGTCCTTGAGAGCAAGGGAATTTACTAGGCTTTGGGGTTAGAGTTGTACTTATTACCTGTTTTGTTTCTGAGTGTGCCTATGACCGTGAGAGGACGGCGCCTTATAAACCATGACTATGCTGCCTTCCTTACAGAATAACAAGCCATCTACTTAAGATAGCACCCAGACTTGAGTTTCATGGCTTTGACATCACTGTCCTCTCTGACTTTATCGCAATCTTCTGATGTTCCATCCTTATTTCTTACTGGCTGTCAGCTGAGGGGCCTCACTGTGGCTCCTGACCCCTCCCCCTCCATTTCCCTGTTTTGAAGAGATGGTTAGCTCTCTGTGGTGAAGAGGTGGCTGTTGTAAGTTCTGTCACACCCCTCTGACAAGCTGAGTAAGATCCTCTACCTACAAGACACTCATCCATTAGGTTGGACCTGATTGAATAGTCCATTTCAGGACCAGTCTCCAATTACAACTGCCGTGTCACTCTTGCCTTAGAAGTGGCATATTAAGGCATGCACACATTTGCAAGGTGGTAGAGTGTATTTAGGCTAACACATGCTTCCAGATTCTTTTGTCTGTTACTAAGCAAAAATTGCTTACATGGCAATATGCCTTATTTAAAGAGGGTAATTAACATCACCTTTGCATAAACGTTAGTAATTTGCCTTTGGAGAATAAACATTACGGATCTTCAGAAAAGGAATGAGAGAAATAAAGAAATAGGGGTTGGGTGATACAGTAAAACATGTGCCTCTAATGGACCCATTTGGAGAAAACGAATAGAATATCACCACTATGGCTGTGAATTACTTATGTTTGCTCCACAGATAAAATGAGAGAACTTATACAAAGCTGCCATTTTAGATTTGAAGATAAATTCCTGAAGTTGAACCTTCCTGTCACAGGTACTTCCTGTCACAGGCTCAGTGGCTCTCTACTTACTCCACATGTGGCGCTGCTTCACTTCAGTGGTGCTTCAGGAAAATGGGTTTTTATGGTTGTTGCCCACTCATATATTCATCATAGATTTCTGCACGTATTTAGAATTTTCTGTGTAAAGTACTTTGGCAGACATTTAACTAAAAGACTAGACTATCTCATGTACGGTGCTGCTCTGACTGTGTGAGAGATGGAGGTGTGCTTCGGAGATTTAAGTCAGCGCTTACTGATCTTTTCTTCCCTTTATGTCATAGCTAAGAAACCTGTCCAGCCTAGACCTGCGCCACATCACTGAACTGGACAATGAAACTGTGATGGAAATCGTCAAGAGGTGCAAAAATCTCAGCTCTCTGAATCTCTGTCTGAACTGGATCATAAACGACAGGTAAGCGTCGTAATGTCTTAGACGTGTGCCCAGCACATCCTGAGGGCTGCTGTGCTAGGCCATGCCTGCGTTAAGTCAGATCCACGGCAGCTGTGTCCGTGGGAAGGTGGAGGAGGAAGGGTCAGGTGGGACCCCGCAGTGCGCCCGCTGCAGCAGGTCCGCGCTGTTTCATTTGCGTTGTCACTGCCTTTCGTTCCAGCAAGTACGGCTGCAGCATTGTAGTTCCCTCCTGTTACTTCTGAAGTATCTCCTGCCCGTCTTTGTTAAGGTTTCGAGATATTTGTGGTTGATTGTTCCGGTTTATCAGTGATTCTGAGGAATTGCTTCAAACGTTTTGCATTTAGACCCTTTCTTAATGATGATCTCATTTCTAACAAATGTAAGTTGTTTTTAAATAGACTCGCATGATTAGCAGCTTAATGCATAATATAGAATATATAAAATGGGAATTTTTAAAGTAATGATAAACCCATATTTTCCTCTGAAATATTACATTGAGTTAGAAAAAGATGTAGCACACCTCTCGCAAGCAGACGTTAGCAACACAGGTAAGTGCACAAGTGCCCCACTGCCCAGCACGGGTGTGTGGACATTGCTCCAGGCAGTGCAGAGGAGGCGGGCCTGTGAGTGCTGGGTGAGACAAGAGCCTGGCCCACCAACTTTTCTTCACTGTTCTTAAAGATAGGCCATTACACAGAGTTCACTTTCAAAATAAAACTTACTGTTCCATCTAACACTAATGACCACTTAGTAGAAATATTTTATAAGTACGAGAAATAACATATTACGCTTAACCCAATAATGCTTCAAACCTAAGACTCCCCTCCTTATTTTTTTAAATTATTTCTTATGTTTTGAAAACAGTGGTATGGATCCCATCTTTTCCAGTTATAATGAGCAGTAATGATCAGTAGATTGCCCTGAATTACACTTCCAGTTCTATGATGGTCTTTGTGAAAGCCTTAGAAAAATTTTTGTGGTAATTTTTCTATCATTTATTTTCAGATTTTAGCCAATCCATAAAATTTACAATTAGATGTATTATGGCGTCCCGTGTAAAGCATCAGTGCATATTTAAATGATGTAATATCTAAACTAGTCTAGGCAAATCTATTTCCTGAATCATTTATCCATTTGTGAGTTTTTGAAAAGGCAAAACCCCAATGCTCAAAATCCACTCTTCTTGTCATTTAAAAATATACAGTATGAGATCATCATCTATTGTCAGTGTCTTGAATGTCTCGCTCCCCTAAGCGTCAGCCGACCAGGCTTCTCTCAGTCTCTGGAAGGCCAGTTCTTGTCTTTCTCGAATGACAGGTCTTGTAGTCCTCGACTTCCTGTTCCATTGGACCGTGCCCAGTCATAGGCCTGTGGTAGTCCCTGCCGAGTTTCCAGGACTGTCCGTACTGCGTGCTGTCCGTACTGCGTGCTGTATTGGTGCAGGAGCACTGGCACTCTCTGTGCTCAGGGCTTCTGTGTTTTCTGTGCGTTTGCAAGCAATTGCCTTAGTTTTCACATTTTTCCTCTTTCCTAGACCAGAAGGCACTCTTGCTGAGTGGGTGACATAGGGACTTACTTTGTATCCCACTGTAGCTGGTCTTTGCTACTTTGTGGATTCTTCTTTTTTCATCCTTCATCTTCCCACTCCCTCTTGAGGGGGGAGGAGAGAGGGAAGGAGAGAGGTGGGGAGAAATCCTTAAACCTAATTTCTTTATTTTTTTCTAATTTTTTGTTTCTTCTTTACTTGTAGTTGCTGTTTGGTTTTTTTGTGGGTTCTTCCTTTTGCTACCCTTTATCCCATGGTTTTATCCCCTATCACTAAACAGGAGAGAGAATATAGAGGAGAGAGTTAGAGATCCCTGAATTTATTTCTTTCTTGTTTCTTATTTGAGCAGAACTACTAACAAACTACAACTAACCCCTGTGAATGAGTAACAACCACCTACCCTGCCTCGGGGGGCCCCAGCACTTATGTACCCTCTGAGAGGTCTCATAACCCCGAATGTCACACAGTCATGTCCCAAACGCACACCTCTGCTGGAGCATGGAGCGAGTCATACGCACCTGCTGCGACAGCCACAGCAGCCCCATGCCCCACACCCGGATTCAAACAAAACATACTCCTACAACGTGTCTGGTTTTTTATTTGTTTTGTTTTTGTTTTTTAAATAAATCAAAATCCCAGAATTCTCACTACATCCTCTACATTCACTCACATCACCGGAATTTCACTGAAAGAGAACACTCAACCCTGCTGGTTCTGAGGTTGCAGGCGTAGTTCAGGATGCCTAGGTGACACTGTGCTGGGCAATCAGTGACCTGACCAGGTCTCTCTGCCTGCTTTGGAGGGTCTGCCGTTTCTTACACATTCAGTCTGGAAGCCTTTTCTCTACGCATTTCTCTTCTCTGCTGTCCCCTTTGCCATGTGGAAGCCTTGCAGCTCCACGTCATCTTCTTGGTCTGTTTCTGCCTGTGTTTCTGGCCTGTGTTTTCGGACTCTGCTTCCTAAAGTCATGAGAAACTTTCCATTTTCTTATTGGTGTTTCACAGGTTCTTTTCTCTTACATTTTTATGGAATCAGATTTGTCTTGAGAAATTTACTAATTATTTTTCTTTAAACGTTCTTTGACTTTTTGCCATTAAAATTTGTTAAAATATATTTACTGTTTGTGGTAATATTTACTTTATAAAGTAAGCCAAATATTCAGGAAAATGATTAACATCAATTTAAAAGTGAAATTTATTGATTTTTAAAATTCCATTTTAAAGTCTAATGGACTTTTAAAAATTATAAAGAATCTAAATTTGTTAAGATGTATTTATTGTTTTTGGTAATATTTGCTTTACAAAGTAAACCAAACATTTAAAGAAAATCGAATGGTATCATTTTAAAAATTAAAGTGCTCCCCAATTAGTGTTCTCCTTTACAGACAGCTTTAGGGCAGCCTAGCATAGTCTTTTCATGGTAAGTGACACAGTGACGTACATGAACACCCTTATCTCTAATGCTTGACCTCTAGACAAGCTTAGGAGTCCATCCAGTTAAAAGAGAAAGCGGTCTCCTGCAGCAGTGCGCTCACACTCTAGCTTCCTGGATACATGACCTAAGAGCAGTGGGCCTCGAGAATCAGACCTGTCATGGGTAGTCAGAAGTGCCGGGGCTGGTGAGTGACGCGGGATCTGTGTCTGCCTTGTGATTGTCCCCTAAGTGGACGCTGTGTTTATAATGAACTTAGTGATCTTCGTCTTCTCGCTCTTCACTCGCTCACTCACCAACCTGGGGCACGTAAGACGGGAAAGTGAGCAGCCGGTCCTTCGTCCTTTCTTTCTTTTTTCTAGCTTTGCGGGCTCAACTTCTTGGTCTCTATAGTTTTCTTTTTGTACTTATCTGTAGTGGTTATTTAGTGTTCAATTCTAAATATAATAAGTACAGTGGAGATTTATTTCCAAGGAATGAAAGTGTATTTTTATGTTTTTAATGGAAAAGTTTGGATTAATTGAGAAAACATGCATTTTAATGAGCCGAGCTGCAGAGTCATGGAGATCAGGCTCTTAGTTTTAATTACACTGCTTGCACTTACCCTATGTACTGTAATAGAAGTTTCAGACATTAAAACCCACTTTACAGTATCATCTAAATTACTCATCTCATTGTTCCCGCCATGCTGTATCACTAAGCTAAGTAATATTTGTAATTATATTGGTATAAATCTAGGGCTTCCCATCAGACTTAATTATGACTTCAGCACTTAGCCGAGATGGGTTAGTAGCCTTTCACAGAGAGAGCACGGGAGTGCACTAATGCATTTAGCCTATTAATTAGCTTCAGTGTTACGTGTGCTCATTAGTACAGTCCTGCTGTAAATCAGGGAGCAGTACTGAGTACTTAGTACTGTGTCTCAGAATGTGGAGCACGGAGTCTCTCCTACCGTGGGGTTGCTCTTCTAGGTGGCGTGAGATGTAATGTTGATGCTGAGCTTGGTCAGGAGAGAGGGGAGGATGATAGCTCATTGCCCAGGGATTGGGGATTGGTCTGAGTGTGGCCAGCACTCTTATGCAAGCCTCTCCACACCTGTTTTGTCAGGGGAAGGTCAGACTGTTCCTGTGGTATTTACGTCGTCCATTAGACTGCTTTGGCTTTCAGGTGGATGTGATTTTGCAATTACTACATGGAAACTTGGTGGGGACAAAGAAGAAAATATTAATGGGTCATGAGTCAGTTTTCTATTTCATAGATGGAATTAATTCGCTATTAATATGGGAAAATTCTTAGACTTATGTTTATGGTAAGCTTTTGTTGTTGTTTGGTCTGGAACAGTAGTTCTCATCCTGTGGCTTGTGATCCCTTTGGAAGTTCACGTATCAGATATTCTGTGCATGAGATATTTACATATACATATATACATATATATATATCATTTATGAATTGGCAATGAAATCATTTTATGGTTGAGGGTCACCACAACACAAGGAGCTGTATTAAAAGTCACATCATTGTGTGTTGAGGAAACACTGGTCTAGAACCTTTAGATGTTATTTTGTGTATTCATAGATTAAAAACCCAATTAACATTCTAAAGCTTCAGTGCTCTCTATTTTCCTACATGAAAAGTTCTTGCCTGTGAGATTACATTTTAAAACTAAACATGTAAAACTGTATACTAATTGATCTCTTGGCATCTGGTTTGTTTTTTGTTGTTTGGTTGGAATTTTTCGGGGGTAGAGTCAAATCAAGGGCTTTGCATCCTCCCACAGAGGTACATCCCTGACTCTAATGCACAGCCTTCTGTGGTCTTGAGATTGATCTGTGGACTAAGAAGTGTGTTGTTTCCTGAAAGCTCTCCGTGCACTGAAAGGATTGCACAGCATGGTGTTTCCTTGTATTCAGAGGATGGGAGAGTCATCTCTGACATTTACTGTCGCTTTGAAATACAAACAGAACCCAATGTTGTATGAAAAGTGAGGAGGGACTGTTTCTATCTGCGATTTAAATCGAACATCTGGTCACTATGTCTTCTCTATCCTCTGACTCCAAGTTTGTCCGAATATTTATTTGATATAAATCTTTTGTTATTTTACAGTCAATTTGGTCTTTAGGTGTTTTGCATGACTGAAACAGAATGCAAAAGCTGCACATATAGGTGTAAGGCTGGTATGTAAAAACCTTGAAGGGTTCTGAGCTTCTTCTTAGCAGTATGATTTTTTTTTTCTTTTCTTTTCTTTTCTTTTCTTTTCTTTTCTTTTCTTTTTTTTTTTTCTCAGAGCTGGGGACCGAACCCAGGGCCTTTGCAAGCGCTCTACCACTGAGCTAAATCCCCAACCCCAGCAGTATGATTTTAATAGTTCCTTGTTACTGATTTTATCAATAAGAATTAAAAGAACTTTCCCTGATCTAGGTAGGGTTTTTTTGCAAAAATTATTTAATTTTTTTTTTGTCAAAAATATAGGTTTTCCAATTAAAAAATGTTAACACTGGTCCTTAAAAAAAAAAAAAAAAAGGCTAGCTAGCTTAGTTCCTGTGATCCACATCTCTGTTAGCAGATGACCCTTTAATTCGCAGCTCACTGTGCTGCATACTTTCTGGCGGCCACTAGCTAATGTTACAAAACAGATCAAAGCTGGGGCTTGTCCTCGTGACAGCAGAACCCCAGGGTAGAGGGAGTGTCTGTGGTGACACGTTTCTGACTGGCATACTGAAAAGAGGCTCCTAAAGTTTACAGCCTGGAAGACTGACAGTCTGTGTAGGTTGACCCTTGAGCATGATTTTGGGGGAAGTTCTTCTGATGGCTGCATAACAAAGGCAGGAAGAGGTTACCTGGTGAGACAGGAAGTCAGAGAAAGGTTGGAGGTCAGGTGAGAACTACCATGATCCTTTAAGAGCCTTAAAAGGTCTGCCTAGTGAGAAGGCAGCAGCCAGCCTAGTGATGATTTATATCCTCAGTCACATGCAAACCTCGACAGTGGTTGTTGGGGCAAACTATCAATTGCCGTAATTTTCTGGGTTAATTTTTTCCTTCCGTAAAAAGCTTTACTGTCAAATATGGAGATTTTAAATCTTGGACTCTTACTGCTACTTTCTTTTCAGGTACACAGTAAGACTTTTATAAAAAGTGAAGATCATTTTCATGAAAATTCTGAGCTCATGTCTTCTGTAAAAGTTTAAATTAGCCTATCTTTAAATTAGCCTTTTTTTTTTTTTTTTTAAATCAGCACTATCTTCAGTATTGTATTGGGCTGTTGGCCATTTTCTTTATCCGACAGACATGATCCATATTTTATCTGTCTCCTACCCAGCCTATAAAACTGGATTCTTCTTCATTAAATACAGAACGTAGGCCCCAGGGGACGGCTCAGCAGTTGACATTTCTTGCTCTTCGGAGGACCATGTTTGGTTCCCAACTTCGAGTAATGTCACCTTCAGGGGATCAATGCCCTATTCCTCCTCTGTGGCCCTGCACAAATGTAGCATATATTCCATGTGTACACACATAAATATATATGGAATTAGACTCTATGAAAATTTAATAAGTATTTTAAATTTATACTTCAGTATGAAAAATGTATTAAACTACAACGCTTTTTTAGATATTTCATATTTTAAATATGTAATTTTTAAATATGTAATATGAATTGTAAGTGGAGTCTGATAAAAACCTTCACAGCTAATAGAGTTAACTATTTTACTGTTAGTTTTTTCTTGTTACTGCTGTCATTTCAGACATCAGGACTTTGACCAACAGGCAGAAGTTACGGACGGGACAGATCAGCTTTAAATAGATAAAGCAATTGTTCTCACTAATAGACGTCCAGTATCTGAAGCAAGCAGGACTAGTATAAGACAATTTATTGAATATTAAACAGTGATAAACTAGTTTTCTAAAGCCTTTCTAACTTCAAACCTGTCAGTTAAAGTTACTTGTTTATGTTGGTCTGGGATCCAGCCGAGTGTCTAATGCATTGTGGCATGTGCTGTACCAGGAGGTACCATGTAGGCAGGCACGGTAGGGGTCTTCCGAAGAGGGAAGTCACAGGTACCTCTTGGAGTTGGTTCATGGCTCCTTTGTTTTTAGCACTAAGTGAGGCCCTAATACCAGTGTCTTTTGTTCCTGTACGGAAAGACAGATCCCCTTGTTGTGTTAAGGGTTGTGTGGGCTGCAGTTGTGGGGTGACAGCCGAGTCCCTCACACCTCTCAGCAAGACTGACAACGCCCCAGCTCACGTAAAACTCAACGAGGTTTTATAGAAAGATTTTTCTAACTCCCTTGATCATCTCTGCATGTTTATTCTGTTTCTTCTTTCAAATTTCCGTTGATTCAATAAAAAGCGGTGATATTTAGAAATAAAGTTCAGAGAGGATTTGAGCAGGTGTTGGTGGTATAAAATATTTGCTGAGTGCCCATTGTGTTTTATTTCCAGGAATTGTTTTGTGAACATATGCTATATATTGTATTTTTAAGTGTTCCAAGACCGAGTGGTTAATCTACCTCTTCCAGTGAATGTCATGTCACAGCGGACTTAGACTTATTTCACTTCACTAATATTACTTATTTCTCAGAGAGACTGCGGTTTAAAGGTTGCCCAGGGGACAACCTATCTGCTAAACGCAGCGGCGTAGTTGGATTTGGGCTTGAGAATATTTTACTCTCTACTGAAGTTAAGTGGTGTAGAAGAGAGTATGCTTCTCAGCTGGGGTATTGTGAAGTCTGGGTAATTTTCTTCTCTGTAAGCACGAAAACTTGGAAATAGAGAGGACATAAAAATATGGCTTTGGAGGGGTGTGTGGAGAGATGGTTCAGTGGTTAAGACCCCTGACTGCTCTTCCAGAGATCCTGATTTCAATTTCTAGCAACCACATTGGGGCTCACAACCATCTGTAATGGAATACGATGCCCTCTTCTGGTGTCTGAAGACAGCAACAGTGTAGTTACGACACAAGTTAGTAATGTCAGCTGCCGTGCCAGCCTCACCCTGGCACCTATACCCACGCTGTCCTTCCTCTAGAGTGTGGCTAGTTTGGATCTGGTGTGTCTTAGTTTCTTTTCTGTCACTATGTCAAGCACCATGACAGAGGCAGTTTTAGAGGAAAGCATTTCATTAGGGCTTATGTTTCCAGAGTAGAGTCTGTGACCATCCTGACTCGCTTGGTAGCTACTACCCAGGCATGGCACTGGGACAGGTCCTGGAAGCTCACACGGTGGGTGGTGGTAGGGGATACCAGCTGGAATGATATGGGTTCTTGAAACCTCAAAGCTCACGCACAGTTACACACGTCTTCCAACGAGGCTACACCTCCTAATCCTTCCTAAACAGTTCCACACATTGAGGACCTAGCATTCACACACAAGGGCCCATGGGGGCCATTCTCGTTCACACTATCACATGGTGTTAATAACATACTGGGGTGATTTGATGGAACATTAAAAAAATCTCACCGTGAACTACTTCTGTAGTTCACTGAATAATTTTATGTATATCATATAGTCATATTTTTGGTAAGACCACCTTAGACAGGTAATGTCTTTATGCAGGTATGTGCACGCATGTGTGTGTATGCCTCTGTGTGTTCGTTTGGGGGTGCATGTACCTGTGTAGACATGTGTAGAGGCCAAAGGTTGATGGTTTCTTCAATTACTTCTTCATCTTATCTTTTGAGAGAAAGTCTCTCACTGAACGTGAACTCAGTCAGTTTTGCTAGTCTGCCTGGCTATGATCCCCTGGATTCATCTGTCGCTGTCTGTCAGGATTGGAGTTGCGGACACATGCCATGCCTTGCTTTTTAGATAATGGCAGTTGGGAATCTAATTTGGGTCTTAATGTTAACATCACGGCATTTTGCCCACTGAGTTGTCTCCCTGTCCCTAGAAGGGTAGTTTATTGAGTCGCGTCATGAATGTTTCTGGGTGCTCTGATATAATGTTCTCTCTGCTTTCACGTTTTTCAAGCTATGGAAAGATTATCTAACATAGTCTATGAGATTTACCCCTCTTTTTATAGAGGAGTATTCTCTGGGTATTCAACCCAAACACCTGTACTCATAATTAGCTTGGACTCTACCACTGACCACTGCACCATTACCCTGACCGAATTTGTGGTATAAAAATGTTTTCTCTGTAATTAAATGAGTTTATATCATAGGAAAGAGCAGAAAGAGTACATTTTAAATGATAGTGGAGTGCCGTAAGCCCATGGTCTATTGTCTCCTGCCTCGTGCCTGTTTGAACTGCTGACAATGAAGAAAATCATGATTTATTCATGGACATGATAGCTTATTGGCTGCTCAGTTGAATTTCTCTGTCTTTCCCACCCCTATGTCTCCTAGGAATGGCCATATTCTTAGTCACTCAAACTTGAAATGGTAATTAAAATAACTCACTGTTGTCAAAATCTAAAGTGTGTGATAAATGGAGCCCAGTAAATAGTGAAAATATGGGAAAGATGATTAAATCTGACAGTTTCCCTGTAAAAGACTTGGGGTGATAAATATCTCCTGTGATTAGTTATTAATTTAGTGCAGGGGATTTTCCTTCAGCCCAAAATGTTTTATGAACAGTGGCATAAAGAAATACTTTAGAAGATAGGTATGCACATGTTTAACCAGAGAGGAAATTGCTGTAACTTGATTGGTAATAATTAAAGACGGCAGACCTGACGGCGCACGTGCCTGAGCTATTTTCTGTATGACAGTCCTTTCGGAAACCCAGCGAGGGAGGTGCTTCCCGAAGACAGGGAAATGACAGGATGCTTTGGCTTGGACTTCTGCCTGCCCGCTCGCCTTAAACACGGGAAGGTTCCACGTATCCCAATCCTCAGACAGTATGTTGAACTTCTCAGACAGTATATTGAGCTATATTTCTCAGACAGTATATTGGAGTTAAAAAAAAAGCAAACTTGTTACATTAACAACAATTCTGATGGTAATGCTGCTAGTCATTTGTCTTAAAGTGATGAAGAATGGTTTTATATTAAGGCAGAATGCAGTGGCTTCAGAGAATCACTGCACCTCCTTCCTGTCCATCAGAACACAGGAGCATTAGTGTCGGTGGCCTTGAATGTGTGACTTGTACTGCTTGGTTACAACTCTGTCTTCTTCACTCTTGTGCCTCTAAGGTCATCTGACCCCTTTCCTGTCCACGGCTCAGAGAATCGAGTTACTCTATGTGTCAAGAGAATCGTGAGTGCAGATTTTATATTAGGGTGAATAAATGGCCTTTGAAATTTAACTCAAATAAGTTTGTAAACAACCAGACAATGGTAGCACTGCTCTCTCCCTTCCAGACTTATTCCTGAGTAAATAAAATAGTTAAATGATTTAATCTTCTAATGTAAATTCAGGTAGAACTTCATGTATTGCACCTGGTTATCTGGAAGTCATATCCCTCCCCCCTAATTATGAAGGAGTTTTAGTGCTCAGTTATTGAGGGTTGACCTTTTTATTTTTTACTTTGGGGACTTTTTATGTGATGAACCATTAATGCACATACATATGTGGTAGCCAAAAATCATTAATTAATCCCCAGTATCAGCTGAGAAGAAAACGAGAAATTTAGTGAGAGCATTCCTTCTGCTTCTTAGTGAGAGGAATATGGCTGCATGAGGGGGAAACTCAAGCATTTCCTCTTGCTCTTCTTGCAATGCTCTTAGATGCACATTTATAATTGGCTAATTGTTAATATGTGCCTAAACATGCTGATTAAGGCCAGGTTCAGATTTCAAGTTATCATTAGAACATCAGGTTGTGAGAGCAACCATGGGATCGTCAAGGCCACCAAGCATGCACAGCACAGCATAGCACAGCACAGCACAGCACAGCACAGCACAGCACAGCACAGCACAGCACAGCACAGCACAGCACAGCAGCCCAGCAGCCCAGCCCAGCCCAGCCCAGCCCAGCCCAGCACAGCACAGCACAGCACAGCAGCACAGCACAGCACACAGCACAGCACAGCACAGCACAGCACAGCACAGCACAGCAGCACAGCACAGCAGCAGCACAGCACAGCACAGCACAGCACAGCACAGCACAGCACAGCACAGCACAGCACAGCACAGCACAGCACAGCAGCACAGCAGCCCAGCCCAGCCCAGCCCAGCCCAGCCCAGCCCAGCCCAGCCCAGCCCAGCCCAGCCCAGCCCAGCAGCAGCACAGCACAGCACAGCACAGCACAGCACAGCACAGCACAGCACAGCACAGCACAGCACAGCACAGCACAGCACAGCACAGCACAGCACAGCAGCACAGCAGCCCAGCCCAGCACAGCAGCAGAGCAGCTAATTTAGGCTAATTGCTTTTCTGTTTGTTCAGGGTGCACTTTGGATCTGTCTTTTCAGATCCCAGCATGTAAGAAGAGTAAGGGAGGTAAATTGAAAATGTTAGAACAGTTACTATAAAATAATAGTGATAGTGATGATGATGATGACGATGACAATGATGATAATGATGCCCGGTAACTATGTAGTTTGTAAACCAACCAAGTAAGACTTCAGAGGTTATTTTAGACACCTTTCAGTCATTTGAGGAGTAGATACCTGTTCCAGGGCTGTGACACTGGGATATCGTTAACCCTGAATAATCAGAATTGTTTAATTCCTAGAAATCAAGCCAAGCCGCTTTGGAAGAAAAGCCAGCTATCAGTAAGGTGACTTGGTGAGTGACATTTCCTTTAGAAGGGCATTATTTGTCCTCTTATACCATGGTAAAGCCGTTAAAGTGGCTTGGAAGTTAGAGAAGCATGTGCACCATGCGGAGCTGCTGCTCCTCTTCCTGGAGGCTACGGTCTCGCCAGCACCAGTTTGTCTGAAATGGAGAGCTCCTCTTGTCTCCAATCGCGGCTCTGTGAAGCCCTGCTGAAACAGATCCTTAGCCGAAAATAACTGCAATCCTAGGAGTCAGCTCCTCATTGGAAATTGCAGGGTTGCCATCAGGAGGGAGTCAGCTCATCCTCACACTGTTTCGTGGTTTACCATATTGTGAAACAGCAAACAGCGATTTCCTCTCTCTCTCTCCTCCCGTAAGGAGTGGTCCTGACATGTAGTGTGTTCAGTGGCACAGTTTACCCTTGACATTGTCCAGAGCAGGCATACCACAGTGCTGTAGAAATGAGTCTTTTGGAGACAAACATGTTTGAGAAAGTATAGGTAGCAATTACCATTTGTGACATTCTGCGACTGTCTCGAGTATTTCAGAAATAGATTCAGTAGAATGAGATCTCATGTAGTAAGTTAAAGAGAAGTTTCCTTTTTTTAATCAAGGATTCTTATTTTTATATTTGTTAATAGACACAAAAAAAACTAGTGTAATAAATCTGAACTCTTCCTAATTCAAAATGAGTACATCTCTAGGTCTAGTTAAATAATTCCAGTATAAACAAGAATTCCCCAGAGATCATTTTCATGCAGATGAATAGAAGTAGATGTCATTTTACAATGCTGTATCTTTCTTCTCTCATGAGATTTGTAATTTCTTGTGGTACTGCACATAAAACCTAGATTTCTCGGGTTGGTTGTAGAACGCTCCATCTGAAAGCTTGCTTGTTAAAATTAAAAATGTCAGGGGTGCTGGAGAGATGGTGAAGGAGCTGAAAGCACAGGCTGCTTTTCAGAGAACCCAGATTTGATTCCCAGCGCCCATGTGGCAGTCTATAACCATCTGTAACTCCACTTCCAGAGGATCTGATGCCTTTTTCTAGCTTCCCCGGGCACCAGACACACAAATGGTGCAGACATATGTGCAGGTAAAACACACCAGAAGAGGAAAATATGGAAACAGAAACATATACTCGATTAAATATAAAAGATTGAAGACTATTATGACACGAAAGCAACTGCCACCCACCCACCCACCCACCCAACCCCAGTGATAGTATCAGTTATTGTTTCCGGACTGTGCACATCTTTAGAAATTTATCAGTGAGGCAGCCAAGTACTGTAGCTCCATATGACAGAAGATGAAAGTTAATGCTTCCGTTTCCTTTTCAGACCCCAAACCCTGTACTTACTGATGGAAGAAAGATAGACAGATATAGTCAGACAGAGCTACCAAAGCTCACCTGTGCTCTGCAGACTGTAACCCCAGACTCCTCACCTGTATGTGCCCTTTTGTGTGACATTAACCTGTATGTGCACTTCTGTGCACTTCCGTGTGACATTAGCCTGTATGTGCACTTCTGTGTGACTTTACCTTATGTGCACTTCCGTGTGACATTAGCCTGTATGTGCACTTCAGGGCGACTTTACCTGTATGTGCACTTCTGTGTGACATTAACCTGTATGTGCCCTTCTGTGTGACTTTATCTGTATGTGCACTTCAATATGCACTATGACATTAGCCGTTTCTCCATTCGGAAGTGAGCAAGTGTCTTTATGCCTTTGCGGTCTGCACTGGGCATAGTAGAGTTGACTTCAAGAATCCTTAGAACATCTCTGCTCACCTCTGGAATCTTGCTATCAGCATATTGTTAGCACAGACCAGCAGCTCTCAACTTTTGGTTCAGGACCCTCATGGGGATCACATATCAGATACCCATATATCAGATATTTACATTACATTATGATTCAAAGTTAGCAAACTGACAGCTGTGAATTAACAACAGAATAATAATGTTGTGGTTGGAGGTCACCACGGCATGAGGAACTGTATAAAAGGGTCACTGCCTGGGAAGGTTGAGAACCCCAGGTATGGACCACTTTACCTGATCACGAGAGAGAGAGAGAGAGAGAGAGAGAGAGAGAGAGAGAGAGAGAGAAAGAGAGAGAGAGAGAGAGAGAGAGAGAGAGAGAGAGAGAGAGAGAGAGAGAGAGAGACCTCTTTAAGGTGGAAGACCATCCAGTCTTATAGCCAGAATGTAAAGTGAGCCCTGTCACATATCTGGGCTGCAGAGTTGTGACTGAATGTAAAGTTTATTTAAGCCACATTTGGGTGTGGTTTGTTACACAGCATTTCATGCTTAAGATGCTTCCTAGTTGTCCTAAGCTAAAAGTTTTACATGGTATGAATGAAGTTTCAGAAGTTTATCGTTCTTTATCTTTTCAGCAGTCACCTTGAGTCTTCATCTGAGAACATTGCGCCCTATTTTATTGGTTAGGTAGGTTGAGGCAGAGAGGTCTTGTTTTCTGAAGGTCGTGCCTGACTAGTACTGAGGCACTGTCTCCTCCTAAGCTTATGCTGAGATAGCAAGAGTTGGCTGCAGTAAGCAGCATCCTAGGTAAATGTCATCACAGCATAATGGTGGTCAGTACGTAGTCCAGGAAGTAAACCCTACTTGTAGTTTGTGCGTTTTTAATCTTACATCGTCAGCTAAGGAGACACTGGAAAAAGAAGCAGCTGTTTGGCTCCTCCAGGCCTGAGTCTGAGGGGGTAGCATGGGTCTATATAAATGAAAGACGTTAAGTATGAACCCTGGAATTTATATGTAGCAAAACCAGTTTTGTGGCCCGCAGTATTTTTACTCAGGCCAGAAGGAAATGGAGAGAATGGGAGAGTGTGTTCTTGAGGAGATCGTGGCTGAGGCCTCCTGACATCGCAGCTTTGCCTTCATCATCTGTGCTTTCCAATAACAGCCGCACAGATGGAGGGATGGGTGTGCCCTGGGCATCACTGCTAGTCTCCCACTTACCAGTGACAAAGGGGTCCAGCCCCGCACAGCCCCGCACAGTCCAGGTTACAGCCCTGGAACATTTCCTGCATGGCTTCTTATGAAAATGTGGACACTTACTTTATTTGGGAAATATTGTTTCCAGAATTGTTTCTATTTTCTCTTGAGGGAAAAATTAATAATTTCCCAGTAATAATTTTCACTAGTAAATTACCAGGGTACTCTGTGTTACATTACATTGCACATAGGCATGCGTAGAAATGCTTAGGTGAGAGTGCATACGTATTTTGAGAATTTAAATTTTGGTCTGGGGAGATGATGACTCACTAGGTAAAAGCCCTTGCTATACAAGCATGAGGACCTGAGGCTGAATACTCAGAGCCCATAGGAAGCCAGGTGTGGTCGTGTCAGCATCTGTCTCCTCAGGATGCTGTGGGAGTGAGGGAGCTAATGCGGGAGAACTGTGTACAGCAGACCATGCCTCGACCAAGGCTGGGATCGAGAACTGATACCTGGGGTTGCCCTGCTCCCCCACCCCTCCAATACACCTTGGCAAGACTACTGCATGTCCACATATAATTGCACATACAAGAACACTAATGGTGGTTAGTGGATGGCGTGAATAAGTAGATACTACATTCCGTTTAGTTTTTGGAGAAGAAGAAAATATTTTTTCTTTTAGTTTTAATTTTTATGGAAATAGATTTTGAGTTCCATATGTTACCATATAGATGGCAGCACTGGAATTAATCTGTGGATAAGAACTGTGACTCTTCCAAAGCCTCTAACATTTAGCTGGAATCTCAGAAACTGTTTACTGATTGATAATTTGTTGATTGATTGATTGATTGATTGACTATCCAACCTAGTGAGCATAGGCTTGTGTTCAAGGTAAGAAAGGAGTCGGACAGGAAATGCAGGATGTTACAGTAAGCTGAGCAGAATGCCTTTGCTGATTTGAAGGGTGCCCTCTAAGGGCTCTATAGCCTGAAACGGAAGAATTAAAGATGCTGTCCGTGGACTCTACAGGACAGTATGGTGGTATAAATGTGCGTGTAAGGGCATGGGTGCAGTCTGACCTGACATATGCTCTCCTTATTGATCATTTTTTTTGTCCCATTTCATTCTTCAACTTACAGAAATTTATGTTATGATGATCTTTGAAGAAATCCATATTACCATGTAGTTAATACTTTGAACATTATGATCTCACCAGAACTATAAGTGTGAAGTTATTTATATTTTTAAGCTGACATGTGTCTTCCTTTTGATTCTAAGATTTCTCTTTCACAAGTTTATTCACAGTGCCTAGATGTCATTATGCTGTGGAGGAGCTTGGGGGGGGAGTGTTCTCGCTTGTCTGCTACTCTTCTCTAAGAGGACATGCCCATGAAGCTTGGCAGCGCGAGAGGGCCTAACCTGTTACCACACCATCACGATCACGACAGACTGGGGCACACATAGACGTCACTCGAGTTGGACAGGATGGGTCGTCTCCCATTGTGAAAATGCCCCTGTTTATGAACAGGGCAAGGCTACAATGCTTTGTGTACAGAGAGCTGCTGTTTACTATGCACACATTTGCCTTGTGATTCTTGCCCCACTGACAGGATGCGTGTAATGGTTAATTCCAATGATTATCCTTTATGTACCGATTTGTCACTGACATGTTATTTCGGTTCTTTGGACTGATTCTGTATGCTCACATCAATAGTGCGTGATAGTGCATACACACATTGGCCTGGGCTGTGGGCACATTAGTGCTCCCTAAGCATTGCGTTCACTCCAGCCTGCTGTTGGAAGGATGCTGTCTTGTGAGCATTTATGTGGCTTACACTGTTGCAGACTTAATGCAGACCGTGACTCGTTCTCAGACAGCTGTGAGATAGTTTACGTATGTTTAATATATTTTCAAGTTCTATTAAACCTTTACTCTAAACATTATTTAGAATGCTTCAGTCATATACAGATGAAAATTCTAGAATATTAAAAACTAATTTTTCAGTACCTAATCACAGTCATATACTTCAGTAGCAACATTGGCAAGCACAGTCCATTTTGACTAAAGTTCCCAAGACCCGGTTTAAAGTCCTTTGCTCAGTGAGATCATCTCTTTTCTTATTTGCTTTAAATTTCAAAAGAATGGATATATCTGGCTGGGTTCTTTGAAGTGTTTGTACAGGTGAAACTTTCTAAGCCTGCACAGAGGGAAAATCAACAACTTCTGACTTTCTCTTTTAAGGGCAGCACTGCGTAATTTTTATTCAATTTCTATTTAATTTTTCTGCAGGTACTTTTGACATTCACAAATTATATCACTCATTTTGACATGCAAATGAGAAAATGAGTAACTTTGGGATTCAAATGTGAGACGCTCCGCCTCGGTGCTTAGACACGTTCCTCCTTCCTCCCATCCACTCCCCACCCCCTTCCTCCCATCCCTTCCCCAGGAACAACAACAGTCTAACCTCTCAAAGAGAGTCCTTTTCCTGAAGACAAGCCTTTGTAAAAACAGCCTTTCTTCTCCTAATTCAGTAAAAAGCATTTGCTTCTTGGCTGACTTCCCACCCTTTAAGCTGCGTCTTCTCTTTTTTAAAACAATATTCTGTTGACGTTTTTGTTGACGGCCACTGATGACATTTTCCCTGGTACTTTTCTTCCTTTAATTTGGATCTTCTCCTTGCATCCACAGAATGTTTTCCTGCACTGTCAGTGCCCCTGGTGACATTTTCATCTGAATCATGACATATTCATTTTAGAAAACACGGCATTGTAAGGAGCCTTTTGGTCAGTGACATTTTGGCAAACACTTGCCAGTGGCCACCAGAGAAGGTCACATACACTTGGAGCAAGGAAATAGATTACTCAGGAGCTCTTCCCTGAATGCTGATGAGTGGGGTTCACAATGGGAGTTGAGAGAGGGGAAGCTTTGTGCTTCTGCTGCTTTGTCCCAGCCTTTTCCTGTAGGGTCATTCACTGTACAACCTTGGTGAACTTACTTGAGTTCTGTCTAATGATCGGGGTAATGGGATCCCACCTCAGTGAAATGTTTGGAGGCTTAATCATGTTTCAAAAGCACCTTGCTCATGAACCACTAGTTCATTCCGAGAGTGGGGGCTTCTGTGATGTCACCATCATCTGTGCTGTGTGACCACTGACGGGGTGAACACCGCCCTTGAGAGGCCTTAAGTCTAACTTTGGGAAGACAGCAGCAGGCTCTGGAAGGTTACTTTTAATGTAACACGTGCTGACGTTGAAGAGTCCATAATCCTCTTAGGAAAGCATGGCAGCCAGATTATACCTCCACAAACATCCCTTTGACTTCAAAATAAGTGGACAAAAATGAATGCAGATTCATGAATAGATATTTACAAACCAGTAATGTTCTTTATAAATTTTTGTTGAATAAAACCCTTTTATATATAGTAACATCCTTTAAAAAACATTTTTCACATGGATATTTTTTATCCAACTGTATCTTAAAGAATCATAGTCTTAAAAATACACTTTGGTTGTCTGCGCGCACACATGCACATAATCATAACAAATTAATGAAACAGTAAATTAAATTAAAAATGTTTGAGAAAGCACCTTTAAAAAAAAAAAACCTCCAATTTGGTTTGAGAAAACGATCTAATTCCTGTTTACTTTGTCTTCGTGTAAGCTTGGGTGTGACATGTCTGGTGTCCTAGGATCTGGTCAGCAGCGACATTACAGTCCAGCTCATTTCTCCATCTTCCCACACCAGCCTGCTGCTGCTGCTACTGTCCCTTTCTCACCATGTCTGACTTCAGGACGCTTCTTCCAACCAAAAGATCAGCGCTTTCTTAAAGTATTTTTAAAATTAGGTTACTTACGCTTGGGATTTTTTTTTTTTTCCAAGACTGCAGCATACCCTTTAGACAGAGCATGGGGCGGTCTGTGAGAGATTCTGAAATAGAGAGGTGTCTCCCTGGAGTGGTGCAGAGCAGGTTGGCAGGACACCATGGACTGCCAGAGGGCAGACTGCTAGAGGTGAGACTGGCATGTGCTGATTTCCCTCTGCTCTGCCTTGCTCTGTTTTTCCTGCCCTGTGGCTTGCAGGTTTATTAAAATGCTAATGATGTTTATTCTGTTTTTATTGGCAGCTCCCAGATTTGATTATTGATATATCTGAATAACAGTGGAATGCAATCACGAAGTCTCCTTTGGCTCTTTCCCTGGGTCTTTGTCAGCAGAAGTAGAAATACCACAATGTCAGATAGATCATAGGCATGTCTTAAAAATCTGTGGAGAAATGTTGTAAGGGGACTGACTACTGTCCACTCTTTGGAAGTGAACTCTTCATGGACAGCGATGGGTCTCTCGGGGCCCCTTGGGGTGGTGTGTCATCTCTCTTGGTCACTAACTGTAGCTGCAGTGACTGGTATTTGGGGTAACTGCTGTACGCAGTTGCTAGACTATGCTATGCCGAATCTCTGCTACGCTCTCCAGATCGCCCCTACAGACGCAGAGGACTGCAAGGAGCCCTGGGGACAGCCATCCCATCTTCCTCTTTCAGCGTGCAGTTTTGAGACTTAGGCTCAGATGTGATTTGGTGGCATGTCCTCTTGCTTGGGGCTGGATAGTGGGGAAAATGGAACCTAAGTGCCACCGTGCTGTACCCACCCTACCTTGCATCTCAGCAGTGGACTTTGTTCAGCTTCTCCCTTCCCGTCTGAGCTGGTGCTGTGGTCAGCCTTTGGTTTTCTGTAGTGGAATAGCGTCTGAGGACTAGTTTAGCAAATACTTTGAAGACTGATGGTGCTTTGGAGACTTTTGTTTCGGATAGTGTGCACACTCCTGTGGCTTCCCCATCTCGTGGTGCGGCTGTCCTGCATGCAGTATGCTGCAGGCAGATCCATTGCTTAGTGATCTGTTACGTAGACTCCTTTCTGTTTTAGTGGCCACAGACCCGTGTCGTCATTCATCCCGGAAGACTGTAGCACAGTTAGCCATTCTCTTATCGGTGGACATTCTAATTATTTCCAATGAACGTGTGAGGAACATTTTTGTAAAAGCAAAAACGTAGTCAGGGTATTCCTGTGGACACAAGTTGTAAAGGAAATGGTTGTCACAGGTTTCTGCCAGCCTGGGACCTGTTTTTATTTGTGAAGTGTATCATTTTTTCCCTTTCTTGTATTTTGCATCAGTTTTTTAAACTTCCTTTGAAGAGCGTCTTGACTTGTTTTTTTGTTGTTCTAGGAAAATACCTTAGCTGGACACTTCCTGCCCATGCTAAGCTGGTTGCCAGTGGTGGTGGTGACACACTCTTTTAATCTCAGCACTGGGTGGGCAGAGGCATGTGGATCTTAGAGTTCAAGGCTAGCCTGGTCTACAGAGTGAGTTCTAGGATAGCCAGGGACATGCAGAGAAACAACAAAGAACAAAATGTAAGATTTTTTTTTTTTTTTCTTTTTTCTTTTTTTCGGAGCTGTGGACCGAACCCAGGGCCTTGCGCTTGCTAGGCAAGCGCTCTACCACTGAGCTAAATCCCCAACCCCAATGTAAGATTGTTTAGGTTTGAATCCTAAATTCACGCTTTGGCTTCATTTGTTCAGTTTTTGTCAAGGGATGGCTTGGCTGTGGGTCAGAGAAGAGGGAGAAGAACGTTTGTCAGTCCGGAGTGCTGCTAGTCACTCAGCCCTTTCCTTTGCATTGGATTTGCACTCGAATCTTCTTACCTTATGCTTTTTAATTCTTTTCAATTTTCATTGGAGCCATTCATTACACAGTGTATATTACATGTTTTTAAAAAAGAGTTATTTATTTATTTTATATATGTGAGCACACTGTAGCTGCTTCAGACACACCAGAAGAGGGCATCGGATCCCATCACAGATGGTTGTGACCCGCCGTGTGGTTGAGCAGCCAGTGCTGTTTCCTGCTGAGCCATCTCTCCAGTCCCCTACACTATACATTCTGATCATTTCTTTATTCTCTTACATGTTACGGAAGGACTTTCTCATCTGTTGAAGTAAAACTTCTCTCCCGTTTTCTCTAGCTTTACCAAAAATCGACCCCTGCCCCCAGCCTGGTTAAAGCTTGCCTCTGTCCAGTTTTCATCTGCAGTTGGGGGACTGCCACTGCTTTTCTGTAGGATTTCGGTCTTTGGTTGTCTAGTCAACCAGATACGTTTTTTTTTTTTTTTTGATAGCTCGTTGACTCCACTTTTCCATTCTCAGAGCTGATGACTGAGTGCTTCTCCCCCACTCCTTATTTCCCAAGCTAAGTGGTGTCTTGTCCATTTCCAGTGCAGTAGTCAGAGTTATAGTGAAAGGCCAGTCTAGGCATTGCACATTAAATCAGGGCAAAGCTACTCGTATAAACGCTAAGGCCCCTTATGTCTAATTAACACTGTTCATCAGCTGTAGCTGTGTCCTAGGGCGTATAAATCTAATCTGGGATTACAGTGCACTTAGCCTACCACAGACCATCGGTGCCGCAGAGAAGAGGTAAGGGCAGGCAGCTACCAAAGTGTGACTCCCAGGAGCTGACTGTGGTGCACCTCTCCAGTGTGGGTAGAAATAAACCCACCCAACTGCTGGCTGGCCCGGCATTGTGTGCCAGTGACAGAATGAAAGGACCTGTTGAGAGTTAGTTTTATGGTTTTGTTTTCTTGTAGGGACGTGGTATCTAGGAGTCTCATTGCTGTGCTGTTTCTGTAACACTTTTCCTGTCGTGATTGGAGAAGTAGTCCCAGAGTCTAGGCTGACTGCTTTTACTTTTATAGCTTCCTGTATTTACACCCCGCCCCCTAAAAAGACATGGGTATAGCATGTAAAGATATAATGGGGAATAATTTCCTTTTAAATTTCACCCTTTATGGGAGTTTGTCAGAACCTCTCTACCATACAGCATCTCTATGTGCTGTTTGGTCTATTCGGGTTAAGTCCCACATGCTGGCCGTCCTGCCGTGATCGACAGGCGTCTCTGACAGCTGTGGAGGAGGGGTCGTGTTTGAGTCCGAGGACTCCGCATGGCTAACAGATGGTCCATTATCTCTGTGCTTCCGCATTAGAGCGAAGGAGAAATAGTCTCTTCATCTTCACCTCAGAGGCGATGAATGCCATTCATGGGCTCTGTGCCCTGTCCCGACAGGGATGGGGCTGAGTTTGGACCTTCACCCTGACAGTGACACTGTAGCCTTTTCTGTTCAGTGTCATTGCTGGCTGCCTTCAGTGGAGGACGCGCTGCTCTTTATTCTTTCTCTGCTGGCTTCCTGAGCCTGAATTACGGAACTCCACCACGCATGTCCCAGCCACACACTGCCCCGTGTCCTGGTCCCTATTCCTGGCCTCCGTACAGCCTACGGACTGTCTGGGCTACAGACTCTGCTGCTGTGGCACTGTCTGCGTCCTCCAGCGCTGACTGCACTCAAGAAAGTGTAGGAGTGAAACACCTTCCCAAGGCTTTCTTGTCTCGGCCTCCCGATGCCTCTGTCTCAGGTCTCCACTCTGAGGACTTCTCTCTTGATTGTCCTAACCTTCGGCAGCCCGGTGCAGTCTGAGTCAAACGGGGGCGGAAGCATTTCACTGGTGCGTGCGAGCACTGGCTTTATCCTGACTTGCCACACCACACGTGAGACTGGACTGCTTTGGGGACCTTTAGTCCTGTCTGTCGGGTCAGTCAGTCCAGCTCTGACGTAGTCCTGGGTTGTGCCATCTCTCTGGCACTCAGCAGACCCCAGAGCACCTGGCTATGTTAGTGCATTTAAGTGAGCGTTTTATTGTGGGAGTTTAGAATACCTGAAATATTGTAAGACATAGATTACATACATACTGCTTTAAGCCCCTCTTCTTTTGAGGTTGCTATTTCTTTCTTTTTTTTAATTAAAAAGCTCTATACAATTGGTGTTAACTTCAGTTTTATATATCTAATAGTTTTACTTGTGTTGCAGACGGCTCAGTATTTCCTAACTGGTTACGGAGAAGTGACAATATGCTTTGTGTACATTTAACTTCATAATTAGCTTGTTCTGTCACTTAACACAATTTTTGATAATTATATAGATGATTATCTATGAATTTAAAAGATTTTAAAGGTAAGCATATCATAACATCTGAAAAGGATTCTACTCTTAGGGGTTTTGCATTTCCTTATTTAATATATTTAATTGTATTTCCTAGAACTTTAAGGAAGTTTTTCTTAAAGCTGTTTTGTGATTTTATTACAAACTTTCTCCCTTTCTATTTTTTTAACCTTCATTTATTTAAAGCAGGTACATTAAGTTCAGTATAGCAGCAGTGACTATTAAAGAAAGTTGCCAGTCTGTAATTAGGGTCAGAGGCCGTCTGTAGAAATAATTGGTCCATTTGTTCTGCCTACACTGAGCCGTGGTGCGCTACGCCCAGCTGGGTTTAGTTTTTCCTTCTGACCACAAAATCATGGCCTTCAGAGTTTCGTCTTTTATCTTTTCTTTCACTTAGTAGCCAGCATTAAAATATGGTACTTCTTACTTATGAATCAATTTGTATATAAAATGCTGAAGCTGGTAATTCACTATAACTTTTAATTTTTTTATTTCAAAGAAAAATGAAAGTTAAATTCATTCTTTTTATTTTTGAGTCTCCATAGACTGTTCTTAAAACTGTTCTTAAAGCGGGGCACTCGTGATTTTTTTTTTCCTTGTGGGTTTTGTATTGAAACCAGAGTGTCTCTGTAGTGTCACCTTTGCATATTCTCATGACTAGATTTCTATAAGATATTAGTTGTAATTTAGAATGTTAGAACATTTCTTAACAGGACTGTATTAATATCCCCTGTAGCCAGACGAAATTAGTTATTTGGAATGGAAAAATCTTTTGGTGAGAAACTTTCCCCTTTCCAATGATCTTTGAAAAAAAAATTAAGTTTAGAAAAAGGTTTCCCATAATTATAACCTATTCTTATGTTGTCCCCAGCTCATTCTCCTTCCTAGCTTGCTCAGTGCCTTACATAGAGAGCATGAACTGAGAAATGGAATCTCAGATGATGCGTGTTATCAGGTGTGGGCATTTGCATATCTAATAGCGAGATCTGACTCTTGTTCTTATGTTTGTTACATAAGTCTTCAGTGGAATCCTTTCTTAATTTAAATAATCTAGACCACTTAAACCAGTGATTAGAGATGTAAGGATATAACTTAGTCTTAGCAGACTTGGTTCAGTTCTTGTATAATTCCACTCTCTTGTACTATGTTGCTTTACATTTTCAGTGTCTATTTGCCATGCAAAAGAGCTAACATATTTGCATTAGAAACAAATTGTTATTCTTGGAACTTTGGATTAGAGCAGGAGTTTAATTGCTGCTATCGTTATTTGTTTATTTATTTTTTTGGTCTGTGTGTGTTTTGTTCTTTATTTGATGTAAAGTTAGAAATATATTTTAAGAGGAGTTCATTTTAGATAGAATTATAAAGTGAATCTTGAAACATGTTTTTATGTGGTTGTTTAAAGTGGATGGAAACTGGTTGATACTAAGTTTTCATAGCAACACATTTATAATTGCCTTACTTGAGGTAAAAGTATGTATGTGGGGTTTTCTTGATTCCAGGTAAAATGTAATTCTTCATAGCCTTTGATCATCTTTAGTACAGAAAATTTTAGGTCCTGTTACATAAAAGGTGCTGTTTTATTTTCCCATGAATATATCAAAGATATACAAATAGATACTTAGTTACACTCACTAATGTACAGAAATTACAAACTGATAATAAAGATGTATATTTTATATTTAAGTTGAGTATGTTTACATTTTTCCCCTTATTAAGGATTTTTTCCTTCTCTGTTAAATGTGTGATCTCACACCTAGGCACAAGGCAAATGCACAAGCCAAGAGAATCAGATGTACCTCTGTACTGCACGTACCAGTGACTGGCAGCGGTAGCAGGATGATGGTGTGGCCTGGTGGCCTGGCTTGCTTATTATCACCATAAACATCTTAGTGGATACTTTCTTAGCAGTTACAAGAAGTAAAGCTATCAGTTGTAACAATACTAACCTATGGAATACAGAGTATACACCCAATTTTAAAGAACCTTATAAGGTCGTCTAATCAGAACTGCATGGATTGTCTTTTGATTGAAGTTTAATTTCAATTCATTCTTACCTTAACTACTCATTGTCCTTTTCATTATAATCTACTGGAAATTCTAAATATCAAGTGTTTTTAATCTTATGAATTCAATTCAGAAAACAAAACACAGATAGAAGATGATACTAAATACAATGAAACATAACCAGAAAATGTAAAGTGTTTATACATGGTTCTTAGAAACTTTTTTTAAGTCATAAATAAATTATCCTGATGCTGCTTAGGACCTGAATTTGATAGAATGTTTTTCTTTATTTACAAATAATCATTTATGAATGAAAGCCTAGGAAATTAGGATGTTTGCAGGCTTACGTAATTCGAAAGCTTCTTCTATTTCTAGGATCTTTGCCTGCCTCTCTTCAGGCTGCTTAACTGAAGGCCAACTGAACCATGACTAAAATTTGTATCAACTTCTAGCTGGAAGCACAGATAGTTCTAACCGTCTGCCTTATCCTTTTTAGGAATATGGGGTGGTGGTTTGTTTTTGTTTTCTAAGAAAGATCACAGGAAGATGACTTTAAAATATGGTAAGTTATCCTGGTTTCTCTGAGGCTTGAGTCCAGATTTTGTTTGCAGAGTTTACTGAGATCTGCGTCAGACCACTTGGTGCCCATCCAAGCATCGCTTGTGTAGTAATAGTAACTAGAACCGTGCAGTTGATAAGTGTTGTCCCCACCACCCCAATAAAAAAACTTTAAAGGATCTATACTTACGTTTGTTCTGAAGTATTCAAATTTTCTGATCAGTGGTTGCTAGGCTCTATAGTAAAGGTGACTGACTGGGTGCATATGTATTGAAGTGTGTGTGTGTGTGTGTGTGTGTGTGTGTGTGTGTGTGTGTCTACTAATTTGGTTTATATGAGCATTATTAGTAGTGATAGATCACCTGGCTGATAGAGGGGTGTGGCAAAATGTAGGTTGTTTTATTCCTCAATCTGATGGGAGATTGGATTCTTTTTAGTGTCTGATTAATTGTTGAAATCATGAAAATGTATTTATTGTCTTGTCTCAAGCCTCCTGCTGTCAAAGCAGAGCCCAGTAAGTAGGTTTGACCTGGTCTGTCTTCCTCATGGGTGTGCTATATAGTTTTATGTCAGCTTTACACAGGCTAAAGTCATGGGAGAAAAGTGAGCCTCAATTAAGAAAATACCTCCGTAAGATCCAGCGCTGAGGCATTCTCTTTATTCATGATTTATGGGGAGGGCCCAGCTCCTTGTGGGTGGTGCCTTCTCTGGGCTGGCGGTCCTGAGTTCTGTAAGAAGCTGAGTGAGCCATGAGGAGCAAGCCAGTAGGCAGCACCCTCTGTGGCCTCTGCATCAGCTCCTGCTCTAGGATCTGCCCTGTGTGAGCTTCTGTCTGCACTTCTTCAGATGAACAGCCATACAGAAGCGTGAGACAAATCAAGCCTTGCCCCCACCTTGCCTTCTGGCTGTGGGGTTCGTGTAGCAGTAGAGACCAAGTCCTTCAGTGCCCAGAGAGGAGAGCATCTCCATCTCCCCTTCCGGCCTCTCATTCACTGTTTGCATGGCTCTCTCTCATGCTGAGTTCATGTCAGTTCATCCTGGACATCATTTCTGACCCTCTCAGGGGGTTTTCTTATTTCCTTTCTTGGATTTGCCCATCTCCTTCCTCTCTCCAACTCTCCTAGTTTAAAGATCAAATGGTTTTTGCCTCTGATGATTCATGGGCAATTGGAACAGATGAATAAATTATATGTTGCTTAGTTACATCTATCAAAATATCTCACAGATTTAGAGTTACTAATAGATCAATCATCAAAGCTTCTAAAAACATGGAAACATGACACTTGTGCCGTGCATTGAACGGCAATGCTTAAATGCCTCAGAATGGCCGACTTCAGTGCCTGACAGCAGGGGAACCTCGAGATGGTTGTTTAATGACGTGCACCTCAGATCCTGGATTGGGGAACTGCCTGCTGTTGTTTAAAATGTTGGTGTTTTTTGCAATGGACGTTTGCATATTTAAAGCATAGGTAAATTATTATTTTGATTTTGAAATGTTTTGCTACCTGTTTAAATTGTACACTTTGCATTAATTCTTCTGGGGGAGTGCATGGAATTATGTCTACTTCCGTGCCTAGGTTTTAGCCTTCCGTGTGAATTCCGAATCCTGACAGCTAGCTCATCAGTTCCTTTCCTTAAAGGAAGGCGTCGCTCAGGGGGCAGAACTGAGAGCTCCTTTCTCATTGTGAGGACTGCTGGACGCCCAGGCTTTCCTGTGCAAGGCTGTTTCCTTCACCTCTTTCTACCATGAACTCAAAGCATTAACTCATACCGATCTGTCCTAGGTCACTTACTAGGAACCCTGTTAGGCTCTCTACCAAAGAAATAACGGAAATAGAAACATAGCTTTGCGCTGTGCCCAATAGGAAGATCCCTTGTGAGTCCCACCAGTAACACTTGTGTCTCGGTCACAGAGGATGTCTTTAGAAGTTCCACTGTCAGAGTGATCCTTCTCAGCAAAGTTTCCCCCGTGTCTGCAGCTGACTCTACTCTTCTTGCCTGCCCTCCTGACTGCCGACTTGGGAACTAGGGTTGTTGATAGAAACCTTATTTCACCTTTTTATGTAGTTTGCTTCATTAGAGCTGATGGAGTAAGATCTACCACAAATGAGGAAACCAGAGATGTGACAGACAACCTGGTACAAATCTTGCAGGAGACAAGCTGAGACGTTGATTGACAGATTTTCCCATCATTTTGTGAAGCTAAGAGTTTTCTTTATTAACAAGAGAGACAGATGGGCTCAAGTTCTACAGGCTTAGCATAGCTCTGCTTGTGTTTGGATGGCTTTCCTCTTCCTTTTTATAGAACACAAGGCAAGCAGTACCAAAGCGTGTGCTGTAGAAGTCAGGAGGTAACCATTATGTAAAGCGATACATAATATTATATACTATATGTAAGAAATATATAATGCTTGCTTCATATAGAGGCTCATACAGCTCAGGCTCCCCTCGGACATGCTACTGTAGCCATGGCTGGTCTTGGGTTCCTGTCCTCCTCTCCCCTTCCCTTTATATATCCCCACAACTGGTCTAAACAGTTCTCTTTCAATAGAGAGGTCTGGCACATCACCCTAATCAGATGATCTTACATCACTGCCGGTAATGGGCGAGGTTCCCCTTCAGAGGCAAGCCTGTGGTAAGCACAGCCTGTTGTGCAAAATGGTTGGTATACCTTTCCACACAGCACTGTGGTCAGACAATTCAGGACTTCAAGATGGTCCGTGTGATCAAAGGCAAGAATAGAAGTTTAAAGAGTGCAACAGTTGCTGGCCATGTGTAAATTTGTAAACAAAGCCGAAGAACGTGATAGGGCTGGTGGCAGTGCACTTCATATATATGTGGTCATGTCATTACTTGTCTTGGCCATGACTGATATGTAACGGACCCTAAGAAGAGCGTGCTTTTAGGAGATACATGCTGGATATGTAGACAGGATATTTGAAACCTCCATGCCGAGAGAAAGATGAGGCAGAAGTGAAGCACTGACAGGTTATGTGCTTCTGTGGGGCTCTGGGATACAGATTCTGCCTACTTTCTGCTGGTTTGCAATGTTTCATAATTAAAAATTAAAAAGCAAAGAAACAAGCATCAAGTCTTTCATCTAAAGTGGAGGGACCCGGACTCAAGAGAAAATGATGAAGGGCTATCAGCAGTTGAACATTGAACATTGATTGATGCCTCCAAATATAAAAGGAATATTTGAAAAAATACAAGCCACCTACAAGAAGCACTTAGTTGATGTAGGATATCTTTAAGTTGGGGATTCTTTTCCGTTCCTGCTAAATCAGTGGATCCTTCCTTGTGTCTTACCATGAGAAGGGAAAGACAGCGCAGGGAGAAGGTAGAAATAAGGCAGCTCGGGTGTGATTTGGGGATTGCTGTGGAAGAAGAGCTGGTGACCAGGCTTTAAAGGAAGTCACTACCATGGACTGAAGTCTCGCCAGTGGTAGTAAAGGTTCTTTCATGTTTAGCGCATGTCAGTGCTCTTCACCGTGGAACCTAAGGAAGCTTAAATGTTAGATCAACCTACGGGATGAGGCATCAGAGTCATAAGAAACCACAGGTCCACAAGGGATCGGCTCCGAGGAAAAGGCATACCACCATGATAGTTCCTAAGCTGGTATACTTCATTAAATGTTTGTGTGTGGCAGTAATTTTCAGCAGTTACTCTGCTGCTATTTCATTTGTGTGATGAAATTTTCTTTCTCCCTATGAAGGCAAACAAATATAACTGATTAATTGGCTCCTTTCAAGGCACAGAATGGTTGGATTTGAACATGGATGACTGAACCCACAAAACTTATGTCAGGATATCTCTTATTCATTGCAGTACCTAACTTGGTAGAAGGTATACACAGAGCGATCAAGAAGTTAGTGTATACTCTGTATATAAGGCCTTTATAGTAGGATTTTTACTTTAAGTGAAGGAAAAGGTAAAGAAGCCATAGATCTCATCAACGGGGCGTCTATTAATCGAGATAAACATGCCTCTAAGTCATAGTCAGCGAATATGAAACATTGCCTAAGCCACAGCGTAATGACGTGAAGAGAACAGAGACTGGAACCCTTAATTATGGTAGCTGAGGTTTGACTTCATCGTCACCAAAGTGAGAAGCCTCTGCTTTGCCTCAGTTCTGAGAGTCACAGGGAAGGCCAGTGGCAGGCGCAGACTTAGCATTAAGGTTCTGTCAACAGCATAGAGTTCACGTTGTCACCTGTGTCCTTGAGATATTTATCCAGAACCTGCACCATACCTGCCACCTCGTGGCGGCTTTAAGAATTACACAGGCTAATGTAGAGGGTGAAGTTGGCCCTTATTGTGAGTGTGTCCTTTGAGGCCTCCTGAGACGCCAGTGTGTGTCTCCTTAGGATGCGTCTGCCTCACCATAGACATCCCGGCGCACTTTATGACGTGTTTTTGTTACTACCTGTAGTATAGTACAGTTGATCTCTGTTGAGACGGAGGAACCACACTTCGTCTACTGCTCTACGGATCGCTTTACTTGATAAAATATATTCTAGGACTTATTAAAATTTTAGGATATCCCTTTAATCAGGCAGCTTAGGCCACCGGTGGTTTGGGTTCCATGGGTGGTAGGGACCCTGAATGAAGTTAGGGTGGGGCCGCAGCCTCCTTTGCTTCACTACGGTGAGTCTCTTGCTAACGTTTGTCATTTCTGGCTGGCTTGATTTAAATGCTTCAAATCACAAGGGTAGAAAATGAAATTCCACTAGCATTTTAGTTTTTACTTTCTGAGTTGGCTTGAAGCGTTTTCATTTACTTAGATATTTTTTATGTTACAGTATAAGAGTGTTTAGTTTTCTATTTAATGAAGAGCTAGTACGTTTTGCAGTGATCATTACTAGATATGTCTATATCTAGATATTGCTATTAAAATGACACTTACTGAAAAAGATTTTCCTGTCAGGGAAGGTGCTGGGAACACACGCAGTGAACGTTTTAGCATGAATTTGCATGTCTGTCAGCGTTGCCGTCTTCATTTTGCTGTATTCATACGTAGTCTGGGGACTTTGGGTCAGCAGGGAATGGGAACAGTGTCTTCCTGCTGCCGTGTGGTGCTAGTTGTCTGCACTGAGTCTGTGCTGTAGTCTCTCACTTCTAGAATCCAGTTCCTGCAGCCGAGGAAGGTTTATCATTGCGTGGTGATCCCCTTTCTCTACTGATGCCTTTTAGAGCTTCACTAAAGGAAAGCACACCCTGGTGCTTGTCAGGCGGTGGGCATGACTGCCATGGCAGTAGGGAAGAGAGTGTAATGACCTGTGAGTGTGCCTCGTATGCCAAGGAGGAGGGGTGCAGGCCAGCGGGAGAAAGCTGTGAGGGCCCATGGCGTTATGGGTGTCCCTGCTAAGTGGTCCACAGAATCTGCACCGACAGCAAGCCTTGCACATACACATCAAAGGGAGGAGACCAGGAGCTCCATCAGATGTCAGGACTGAGGAGATCTGGAAGGAAGGAGGCCTAGGGAGGGCTGGCTGTGCAAGCCTAGGGAGGAAAGGAGGACTGGGGAAGACAGAGCCAAGGCTATTCAATGGAGCCCAACTCAACACTATAGAGTATTTTCAGCCTTCGGTTTGTTTATGTATGCGTGCATGTGTGCGCACATGCGTGGGTGGGTGGATGCAGTGTGGTGTGTGCGTGTATGTTTCTTCGCTATCTGTGAAAGCTGGTGTTAGGCAAGTGCTGTAGTGCTAACGCCAGATCAGTTGCTCGTCTGCTTTTCTTTCTTTTCTACTCACTCACTCACTCACTCACTCCTCCTCCTCCTCCTCTTCCTCCTTCCTCCCTCCCTCCCTCCTTCCCTCCCTCCCTCCTTCCTTTTCTCTCACACATTAATTCTAACTAGATACTTCATCCCCATTTGCATTTAGGTGACTTCTGATTCACCAGACCTTCAACATATCAAATTTACATCTACGAAGTTATCATACATTTTCCAGTTGATCTAACTGTTATGACATTAACTGTTAGATCACAGTCCTTGGTTAGACTGTTGCCGAGTTACCTGTGCTTTTTCAGTGGCTACTTTGCTTATGTCAAGCAGCATAGTTAATCACATACAATAATTAACGTGTGGCATGCATACCTAACACTATTCCCCCACAGAAATGATCGTCTGTCCTGTTACTGCCCATGCATTTGCCGGAAGTGCATGTGTGTGCAATTTCATGGCGCTTCACTGCCCCCTATCCATGGTTATCCTCATCCAGTGCATTTTTGGGGTTTATTTATTCTCCAGTGGACCACAGCAGGATGCAGCTTCTCCTGTGCTTGATTTTTCTGGTGGGGAAAAGTAGGTAGTTGAGCATAAAAGGAATGGCCGATTCCCCAAGCAGGGGTCCTGGGGCTCTTCAGTCTTTACCATTCTTGAGGTTTGAATGCCAGGTTACTGCAATGCAAAAGCTGAGTTCCGAAAATCCAAAGACACTTTAATTCTTGCTTCTCTATGATTGCTCCCAAGATGGTGGATTGGATTGCCTGAACTACTGGGACTAGAGCAGGCATAGAGCACCAGAAACAGTATGAGGTGGAGAGACACTTAAGATGACAATGGCATGTGCTGGTGGGAGTAGGACAATCAGGACACCCAGAATCACTCTTGGGGCCAGAGATTAAATTAACCTCCATCGGAGGGTTTACAAGTCCCAGACCTCCACCCTCTCTGTGCACCGAAGAGGTGACAGCTTAATGGAGATTTTCAGATGGGGCTGAACTCCAGTGCTCAGCAGTCACTATTGTGCCGCTCGCTCCCTTGTGCAGCCCGCCTGAGAGGAGCGCACAGGCTCTACAGGAACATTGTGCCTCCCTTAGTGGACTGAAGCACTGGATCCCAAGAAACTGATATCTCCCTAGGAGACTTCCCTGGGGCAAGCAGAGGTGGAGCCCAGCTCCTGGAGAAAGGTTCACAGCCTGTCAGCCTGATGTGTAGGGAACTGATCTCACAGGAGGCCTAGGAATTAAAGCAGTTCCTAGGAGGGCTGCACGCTGATGACACTGGCTGCTTAGGTATACACTGCTGTTATCCTCCTCTCCCGTCAGAGCCCTGACTGGGCTGAGGGGTCCTCCACCTCCTCTTCCCTGTCCCTTTGCCACACCGAGTAAGTCTCCACTTTCTGCATGCATTTTTGCTGGCATCCAAATGGCTTATTGAAGATGGAGGCCAAACAGAGCTTGTTGGGGTACAGGCTGTGGCCCTACATTACTGCCACCTCTGTGCCTGTGAGGGTGACGATGGTGGTTTCTAGATTGTAAAGAGCTGCATGTTTGTAGTAGGCAGTGACTGAGCCCTGGGGTCCCTTTGCACAGGAACCATGGAGGCACCGCCTACAGTTCCCATTCCCAGTGCTTCTTATTGCCCACATGATAAACTTTGTATTTGTAGAATTAGAACCTAAAGTATAACTTACTTCATAGCCTTGATATTCCTACAGCAATCACTGTAAGATACTATCAATTTATGCATTCACAGATGAACGTAAGACAACGAGAAATGAAAGACTGCCCAGTGAGTTATATTAGTGTGCGGATGTAAACCCTGCTTTGGGGAGGAGAGCAAACAGTGCCTTGACATTGGTTAATAAACTTTCTGTCTGGTTCTAACCGTCCTGAGCCTCAGGTGCTCCATGACTATTGGCTCTGTAGAATGCAGCTGTGTGTTACCTTGGGATCCTCATTTGCATGCAGTGAGCTGTTCTGTATCTTATCTCTCGCCAAGGACTGTGCTCCCAGCCCCACCCTCAGCCCCTCCTTCCCCACTGCCTCCTTGCAGGGGCTGAACTGGTGTCTTCGCATTTCCTGAAGCTGTTTGCTCCAGAACTACACGCTCCGCCTAAACCTTCCAAGCTTCAGATCCATTTTAAAAATCAGATTGTAGTCTTGAGTCCATCATTGACAAGTGTGATTAATTAGAATATGCCAGGTTATAGAAAAATGGGTCTTAGTTTACCATTTAATTAAGAAAGTCTGGGAAACTCTGAAAATGAAACAGCTGTTTTCCTTGGTGCCATTATTTCTTGGTGCTAGTGAGTTTGAATTAAAACAGTGCATTTAAAGTCCTACTCTTTTCTACCACATTTGTTTTCTAAAATACAGGCAAATTCACAGTGATCAGTGTGAAAGTCTAATTTACTTGAATTGTTAATCGTGTTCATTTTTATTGATGTGAAGATTCAGAGTCAGGCTTTCTTTTATTGTGCTCTCAAGGTGGAACAGACCAACAGATATTTTTTGTCAGTGTCAGTCATGTTTTGAATTCATTTACTTAGAGAACGTCAGTAGATTCTGTGTGCTAAAGAAATTTCTGATAGGAAAAGTACATGGAGACGTAGTTTAAGCAATGTTTGGGGAGTGGTTTAAAATACATCGAAGGACAGGATTACTAGGAACAGCTTTTTTGCCTACAGCAGTTGACTGCGAATTAGAAATGTTGGAATGCTTGGTATTATCTTTGAAAGAGGAATCTGCAGACGTCTGCATCTACCCTTGGCAAGTCACCAAGCCCATGCGTCATGGCATGTTAATATAATTTTATTCTTATATCAGATTTAAAATATTTTTAGCCGTGGAAAATTGCTTCCTCTGATTGACAAAATGATTTAACGAGGGTGTTTTAATGTTACAAAAATGCTTCCGTGTGTGTGTGTGTGTGTGCGTGTGTGTGTGCGCGCGCGCGCGCGCGTGCGTGCATGTGTGTGTCCATGATCGCAAGGCCAATTACCACGTCATTTTCGGTCTCTATAGAAGGAGTTTATTAACATCTTACCAGCATTGCCCTCTCCAGGAGCAGGTGCAGTAACTCTTGGAGGGTTTAGTATGCACGGTGGAAGGAAACAGATTTTTCCTATTTCAGAAGTGCTCAAATGGAAAACCTTTTATTTTGCTTTTGGATCTTAATTTGGTTTGGAACAAATGCCAAAGAAATACAGAACAAGGGTGGCTTCCTAAGGTGCACAGCTCGGTGGTTCTGCTGTGCTTTAGAAACACAGGTTTCCTAAGAGCTGTGCATAGGATGCTCTGTGTCTTCCTGTGACTTTCAACCTGAAGTTATTTCCATTGATTTGGGATTTTTTGTTACTCTCTCCCGAATCCCCCAATATCTTTACTAGCTTTTGAGAATTTTATGATTTTATGCTTTATTTTTTTTCTGCCCAAAATTCACATGAGGACAACTTGCAAAAGTAGCCATTGACAGGATCAGACTGGGCCTGAGAAAGCAGTGTTTTGCCTTCCTGCCTTCCTGCTTACCCATCTTCCTGCCTCCCTCCTCCCCCCTCCCCTCCTCCCCTCCTCCCCTCCTCCCTCCTCCTCCTCCCCTCCTCCTCCTCCTCCCCCTCCTCCCCTCCTCCCCTCCTCCCTCCTGCTCACCTGCCCCACATAGAAAGCAAGTTCACAAACAGAAGGAAGTACCTTCCATTTTTTCAGTAGAGATACCTGGCTTTGACTGCTAAAGCTATCTGGGCTTCAAAATATACTTAAATATTTATCTTAATAAAATGAGGAGGGATTTTGGTGCAGATACTGGTAAATGTGTGGAAGAGGTGAGCCGCCATCAGAAGATGGGTCTGACTCGTCCGCCTGTCTGGTTGTTTTAAGAAGCGTGGCCTGGGAGGTCCTTGGGTTCTGCTTCCTATCCTCAGCAAAGCCCCGTGCCAGTGAAGGCGTGTGTCAGCTGTGCGTTCTGTGCATGTATGTGTGAATGCTGTCATGGTGACAGTCACAGGAGAGAGTCTGTGCAGTGACAGCTCCAATGTCTTGTTTTCCTCAGTGAGCACTGGAGTCCATTTTACTGTCTCACAGTTTAAAAGAAATCCTCTCCACTCCCTAGTCAACACCCCCTGAGGTGCTCCTTGTTCCAATTAGTTTTAAATGCAGTGATTCTTAGTATTACTTATTACTGCTACTTACAAAATCAAGCTGATCTTTACTGAGAAACAGAGGGCAGCTTTGTACCAAAGAAAGTGTGCTGGAGACCAGAGTGGGGCTGCTTAGGAAGATGGACGGCAGGGAGCACCCTCGGGCCCAGTGCCCAAGCTGTGCCTTCTCACGTGTCTGTCCAGATTCAGCTCCTTAAACACCTTTTAAGAACCTTCTTTGCAGGAACTGGGAAAAGTTCCCTAAACAGCCTTTGAAAAGTTACTGTTTGCAACAACAACAACAACAACAACAACAACAACAAAGATTACAGGAGAAGCAAAACACAGAATTCCAAATAATTATAATTTGAATGTAGCTTTTTTGTTCGTAAAGTGCCACGTGACCAGTGAGAACGGAGGGAACGGGTATTTTAAGTGTAGGTAAGTTAATGCCAGTTGGAGCGGGAATGTGTGTGTATCTTTGTGTTTGCTCATCCTGCTAGCACGTGAGCATGTCAGCGCCAGGGCTTTAGAGATAAATATTGCAGCCCCCACTCTGAGGAGCTGTGATTCTAGCAGCAGAGATGCATTCTTGGCAAATAAGTAAATCTCACGAGGCTTTTGCAGCTCAGAAGATCAGTTGGAACGAGCCAGAGGCAGGTTCACCAGCACAGCCTCCGATGGGAGTGGGAGGTCAGGCCTGCTTCAGGCAGGAGTGATGTCAGAGCAGCAGCTTTAAGGATGAGGCTGCTTCCCCTGCAGGTGGAGGGAATGCTGACCTGAGCATGCATGCTGGAGGCTCACAGACCCACGAGCGCATGCCTGGAGGCTCTCCACAGTGCAGAAGCTGTTGGCTTTGCAGTCTGTAGTTTGAGGGCAAATAGTAGGAAGTGACCAGAGATGGGTTCAGGCAGCTGATACAGTAAGTAGTTCAGAAATGTTTAGAAATGGCCTCGAGAACTTTCATAACTTCAAATTAATTGTTGAGGTAACTTGAACTCATCTTGATGTGTGGGACAGCTACTGGATAGAAAAATTGGTACATGCTTTATTTTATTTTATTTTTTTATCAAAAAGAAACATTGGTTGTCTTCTACAGTGGCCTGGGCATGGTTTGAGAAAAATGTTGTCTCCTACAGTGTCATGAATGTGGTTTAGACTCTGGTGTCATAAAACACACACAGTCATTGTTGCCATGCTTGGCGAACTTCAGGAAGTCTACAAGGTCTAGCCATTCTGGCAGACGTTAAAGGAATATGCCCAGCTCTCAGGTCTGTGTGGTGGAATAAGCAGTCAAAGGAACCCGAGGTACCTTCACTCAGCAGGGAAGAATGTTGCACCAGGGACTTGAGGGCCAAGGAGAATTCCTCCTGCTGCTTTAAGGTGGCATTCTGGAAGACGGGACTGGGAGGGAGTCCAGCGCATGGAAGAACAGGGTCACTGCTGTAGAGCGCACAGTAAGGGATGACACGGGAGGTGGAGAGCAGCCAGTCTGCATACAGTGCTGAACGGAGGAGAGACAGCAAGTTTTAGACAGCTGGGAGAAGGGCGGAGACCTTGTCCAGGCAAGAGACAACAGTGTTTAAATTTAAGTCAGAAATAGAGAACTTTGGGAATGAGGAGTTGACCATTTGGGCAGAAGATACAATTAACGATTTGCTATAGGAAGTCAGAAGATATAGCCAAGTAGCTGTCACACTGAATAAGAAGGGAAGCCATCTTGATCTGGGGACAGGTACACCATTGAGTTTGCTTCCACCTGCTGCTTGATTGTAGGTGTAGAAATTGAGAGATGAATTTGAGCCAGACATTAGGACAGGATATGTATGTATGTATGTATATGTGTATGTGTATAGTATCCATCCATCCATCCATCCATCCACCCGTCCACCCGTCCACCTGTCCGTCTATCTGACTGTTAGTACTTTGTTCTCAGACTGATGCGTGAGGGCCTCGATATAAAACTAAGAAACTCTGTTGATAAAGGTTGGGCAGAGGAAGGAGAGATAACGCAGAAAATGCATTTTTAGAGTGTCAGGGAGAGACCTGTTATGTGAAACTGAAAGAAGAGAACATTTTAAGAAGGTTCTAGAAGCGTCAGAGAGAACCATGACCCAGCAGAGCCAGGGAGGCACGTAAAACATGGCCTCATGCCACCTAGCGGGAGAGGCAGTCTTATTTTGCTTCACTTCCTAAAGTGTGAGAGACTTGAAGGTGTTCAGAGACTGAGGCAATGGAGATGCGAAAATGGCAGGTCTCCGTGTAAGGAGAGGAAGGCGTTTTGGGAGCGATGGAACTGGGGGCTGGGGTTAGGAGTAAGGGCCGTCAGAAAGCATCAGCTTGAAGGAGAAGAGATGTTCTCCTCTTCCATGATGGCAAGCTGCACTGATTAAACATCCGGCTTCTGTGGAGAACAGGAAGCTTTGAGAATACAGGCCTGATGCCCCTTCGTTGTTCTTTGAAGCTAATCAAGTTCTGAGTTAAAGGCCTGAGGCAGAGAGGGGCTGGTTTGGGGCTCCCGTGTCAGGAGCTAGAGTTTGGAAGCCCTATGGGAAGTGGCAGAGGGAGCCGCGGGGCAGAATGTAGAACCGCTGAGTGGTTCTGTGTGCTCGAAGGCATAACGCTAGCTAACATGGCACCCGTCCACATCTCTGCCGCTTCTCCTCCAGCAGAGCTCAGCAGCTACACCGGAGAATGCAGGAAACGCTGACTGAAACTGAAACTGAGGGTGCCGTGAGCCAGGATTATATAAGACAGCCATCACGTTCCATAAGTCACATTTGTAGATGATAGAATGGTGGGACGACTCTACACTTGGCAAATGCTGTGTCTCTGTGCACAAACTCACTCACTATTCGGAGCGCTCTTAGGCACTTCAGCATTTACTCTATCGGTACCTAGGCACCCGCCTCCCTCCTGCCATTCACATACGCCCCGCGCCTGTTTTGCGCCTGTAAACGTCCTTCTTTCCATGGCATCACTTCACTTAAGTATTAAGGATTTCTCAGTAGGAGGGGAGATGTATGCTCTGTCTGCAAAAGCTGGTAAGTCCGAGGCAGTTCTTACCTCAGTTTCTGCTGCTCACGTGGCCCCTCTGCAGATCCGTGCATTGAAGCAGTTTTTCCCTTTTGGATGGTCAACTCGATGTTCACTTTGTATCTGTCACCATGGCCATTTTTATACACATCATAGCTATCACGGCCGTTTGTGGCTCTTTCTGTGTACTCTTGTACACTGGTCCTTTGGGACCAGTGATGAGTTCTAGTCATTAGTTCGCTTTCAGTTGCATCCTCTTGCCTGACGTCAGTTATTACCAAGTGGGTGATAGGTAGAAGGTCTGAAGTAACTTACTAAGAGCATAAAGACGCGCTAGAATGACTTCTGGGTCTCAAGGCTGTGCTTGAGCCCGAGGAGAAAATGTGCACTTTACCTGTCCTCTTTTCCTCTCTGTGCTGCCCTGCAGTTCCAGGGCAAGGGAGACGTTTCCTCGTCTGTTACCTAGCAGAGCCGCTATATTAGTCATTGGTCAGTGAAGTGCGCACTCTCCACACAGCCTAAAGCCACACAAAAGCTTTCACTGAGTTTGTGTACTGATGGGCCAAACATTGATACTTTTGAAAACTATTTCTAAGTATTAAATATTTCTTAAAAGATATAGAGCATTTCTTTAAATATTCATGACTTAAACTAGATTTAGTGGTCCATGCGTGTATTCCCAGCATCGGGAGGCAGGAGATTTGCTGCATGTTCTAGGCCAGCCTTGTTTATGTCAAGTTTCAGGCCAGCTAGTGGTACCGAGCGAGACCCTGTCGTATGACAACAAAGCATGCACGTCTATGTACATATTCCTGGTGTACAGTTGGATTTTTACAGAGCACACCGTGGCTGCTAAGTAAGTTTGCAGCCAGTGGCTATAGTGTCAAGTGAGTGTCGTCAGCTTGGAGCCGCCCACACTTTTTAACAGCGAAACAGAAATGGGAGGAGCTTTAGATTCCGCACACCACTACAGGTCACTTTACCTGAGTAGAAGACAGCACACGGGCATGTGATGATAAAGTAAGCCTTTGCTCTGATGTCACCCGAGGGCCCTCTCTTTTAGCTTCTTTGTTTGTCTTGCCCAGTTAGAAGCAGAGCATGGCGGTTAGGTCCTCGAGACTGAGAGGTTATGCCGTCTTTGTATCTTCTCTATGTTTGCATTTCCGGTTGGAAACCACGGAGAGTGTTTTCTATGTGGAGCATCGCTCCTCACGTTTTCTTTGTCACACTGATTTTTAAAAATTTCAAGATGTGCAGATTTTAATATTTTAGGTGTAGTCGTCACATCCATTGCAGAATAGGTCTTTAGGTTCCGCAGGGAGTACCTACCTGTACTCTCACTGAAGCCAACGAGGGACCAGCCAGACCCGGGCAAGAGTAGGGCTGGGGTTAAGGCTCCTCCCTACATACAGCCAGGTGTGCGTTTGCAGGGGAGACAGGTCTTCCCCATCGACCTCCCTACCCTTGTCTGCTTGATGCCGTCCCTCATTTAGGAAACTTCAGAAAAATTACTGAGTAGCATCTCGTTGTGCCAACAGACCTGTCCTTTTGAGTTGCATTTTTAAATGTCAGCATTCTGGAAACTGCTTTGAGGAATTACATAAAAGAAACCCAAATATTCTAGAAAAAATGGGATTAACTGAAAATTTAAAAAAGAGCAGTCAGGTTTTGTGCCTGTGTGTAGGTGTGTCCATCTCTGCGTGTCAGTGCAGAGTCCAGAGGAGGACTCTGGGTGCTAGAGTCCGCAGTCTATGTCACCTCGACACAAGCTAGAGTCATCTGAGAGAAGGGAACCTCAGTGAGGAAATATCTCCGTAAGCTCAGGCTGTAGGCAAGTTTGCAGGGCGTTTCCTTAATTATGGTTGGTGTGAGGGGTGCAGAGCCAATTGTGAGCAGGGTCATCCCTGGGCTGGTGGCCCTGGGTTCTGTAAGGAAGCAGGCTGAGCCAGCCAGAGAGCCAGAGAGCAGCGCCTCCATGGCCTCCGTATTAGCCCCTCCCACAGGCTCCTGCCCAGTCGAGTGATTGCCTTGGCTTCTGTCAGTGGACCGTGTAAGCCCAGTAAACCCGTTCCCTTTGGAGTTGCTCTGGCCATGGTGTTCCGTCACATCAGTGGGACTGTAAGAGCAGCGAGCATCCTCGCTGAGCTTACAGTGAGCAGCATAGCACTTCTGCCAATGTAGGCATACGTGTGTGTGTGGCCACGATCAGGTTTTCATGTGGGGATCCCAGTGCAGATTCTCATTCCTGCACAACAAGCACATGTATTCACCAAGTCATCTCCCCAAACCCACAAATAGTTTATTTTTCTGACTATAATATAATTACATTTCTTTCTTTCCTTTCCTCCCCCAAACCCTCCCATGTACCTCTCTCACTCTCCTTCAAATTTACGGCCTCTGCTTTCACCATTTTTTTTGTTGCACAGATATGCGTATATACGTATATATTCCTAAATGTTACCTGTGTGGTGTGTACAATGTTCCTTCTATGTCTGTTCTCAGGGCTGATTATTTGGAACTGGACAGCCAGTTGGTGTGCTCTTCTCTAGGACACCCACAGCTTTCTGCAGGCACCTATTAAAGCAGAGGAGAGCAGAGAGAGCAGGAGCCAGACGAGCCGATATTTGCCAGGAGACTTTGTAGTGATGTCATGGACTGCATAGTCGTCTCCTAGTAACGGCAGAAGCTACACTCAGAGTCTCTCAGCTTGATGGCCCAGATGTGAGCCGGACAAGGCCAGCGCCGTAATTAGTTTTAGAGTGCATGGGTCTTGATCTTGGAAGTGGTAGATGCCTGATGAGGAGGAGTCTGGGCACAGGTAGTTACGATCACGTATCTCCTCCAGTTTTCACTGGATCAGAGTTAAATATGGTGTTCTACTTCGCCCCTGTATCTGAATTCACTTTATGTGAAAACGTATATGCGGACACACTGAAGTGTTTATTGTGAGGACAAAGTACATTACTGAAGTGTCTGTCTGGAAATTCTGTCTTTTTAACTTAAGAACTTTGATGTGCAGTGCAAGCTTTGTACGAACACTGCATTTTCTGGAGCAGATAATTGCTGGGCAGTGATAAGTTCTGGAATAATTAAGTAATCTCATCAGTGTGCACTTATCGTGTACGGCAGCTTTCTTGACAGTGCCACGCCACTTTCCTCTCAGGCGTGCTAACTAGTAGGCGGTCGTGCCAGTTTGCGAGAGCACACGGGTGTGGGTCCTGTGTCTGAAGAGATAAGTAGCAGGTGCCCACATGGAGGCAGAGAGCAAGGCGGAGGCCCTTCCTGCTCTGCAAACAAGAACACCAGCTGATCCTCAGAATCCGTCAGTGTAAACAATCCAGTCGTGGCTGCCAACGGCCAAGGCACAGCGCGCACAACCAATTTCCATAGGATAAAACGGAGTATTTTGGGAAGAGATTACACTGAAAACAATGATCTTCCCCTAAAAGTGAAAAGACATTTCAAGACCTTTTCTGATTGACTTGTATTCGGTCCGTAGGAAATTCAGGTTGAAGTAAGTTTACAAGACTATAGGTAGACTTGTGATCATTCTAGCTTTTAGCTTTTATTACCCTTAGTTTAAAAGATTAGATGATATTACTGAATATCAAAATTAGCCTCTTGGGTATTAGATAAATGTAATCATTTCTCCCTACCTATTCCTATCTACTTCTATTTACACCACCACATATTCTATTCTACCACATAGGGAAGGTGCTGGCTTACCAAGTCAGGGCTCCTGTGCAAGGCTGGCTAGGTGACTGAAAGATAGTTTACAGAAGCCTGGACAAGTCACGGCCATGCTGCACTACTCCAGAGTCCCCCAGTCAACACATAGACAGGTACTCAGCGTGAGTCCCACCTCAATAAGGACAAGCCTGAGGGGCTGCGCACTGACAGTTCACAGAGGCTGACATGCTGGCACCTCCACTTCTGAGGAGAGCCCTCACCACAGTTGCTTACCTCTTACGTGGCCTATGGGAAGGAAGGGCCCTACCATCTGTCTCTTGAGCCTCCTCTGCTGCTCCACAAGGGAAAGACATGAGGGCAGATCTCTCCCAGCTGCTGCAATTCAAGCTGAAAACGGCCATGTACTTTCACAGTAATTAATAGATTAAAGCCTAGTTTCAGAATGCTATCAACAGTATGGTAGACTTATTAAAATTTCTCTTTATCATTGTGTTTAAAATATTTGGGATGGTGGAGTCAGTTCTTTGGGCTGATACAGGAGCGTGAGCTTCTCTGTGAGTTTAGACCACATTCCTAGCAACAGCCATTCAGAGAAGCGTCACAGATGAGCTTTATTCACAAGACTAAGTTAACCTCACGGTCACCTTGTTTTCTGTGGAGGCTGAAGAGACTCCCGCTGCCCAGCACATGGAGGATTTATGTGAAGCGGCAGCCATCTCCGTGCGACCGCTACCCCTGCATTAATACTGCTCATGGCTCACAAAACCGTGCTGGAGGCATCGACTTCTGGATGGTGTAAGAGGAAGGGGTTAATAGTTTAGAATTTACCTCTTTACCTCAGTGATAGTATTTCCCAAAACATTTATTTGAAAGTTCACTTTTTATGGGAGATCAGAGATGTGCAGTTTATTACAGAAATTAGAGCAACTGATTGAACTTCTGCTCCTGAACTCAACACCCACGGCTAATGGGATGCCAGATACAAATATTATCATTTAGAACAAGGGCTTTTATCCGTTTCTCTTTGTCCTTCCCCTTTCTCCCGCCTCAAATCTTCCTCATATAGCCCAGGTTGGCTCAAGCTCTTGCTGTGTGTACAGTGTGATAATTATGAAAGAAGATAGAGACTGGAAACATCTAGATTGCTCATGTCACTGCTGACAAGAACTTAGATATTTAGGGAGCACCAGGAACCAGAGGCCTGCAGCGTCTTTACCCTCTTCAGTGTAGAGGTTCAAAGCCCAGGAATGCAGAGTAGATTGTGCATCAGTATTTCTGGGGTCCCCACCCAGAATCCCTCCCACTTATGAATCCCTGATGAATCCCTCATGAAACAGTCTCAACTTTTTGTGAAAGGGGAAAAAATGGACTGCTCCAGCAGCCTCGGAAGCATGCCCCGTTCCCCTTCCACACCTTTGCTAATTTCACAGACAGCGTGTGAGAGCTAGGAGCCAGCTGGACTGGCCCAGCCATGAAATGCTCACCCTTGCCCTCATCCCATCAGTCACTGGGCATGTAGATATATCACTGCTCTGAGTGTGTATGTTCATGCTCAATGGTCACAAAGAATTATTTTGTCCTAGGAAAGAAAATAGCAGCCCTGCTTTCTGTTTAACCATTCAGTGATAAAGATCTTTAGATGATGATGCTACCATTAAAATGTAAATACATTAGACATGACTAAATTCTTGACGATTTTGTAGATAGGGTCAGTGTGCGGTCTCAGGACAGAGAGGAGGTGTGCGACAAGCTTGGCGCAGCAGAAGCACAGGACAACCAAGGGCCCCACCTGAACAGCTGCAGAGCCACGGGTGACCTGAGGCGAAGGGGGCTGTCGGGAGTGGGGCAGGACAGCAGCAGTGCATTGTGCGGTGAACACGTTAGCGTGGTTTGACACTCAGAGCGCACAGCGCTGGGAGTTTCCTCCTGCCAGTTTGTTCATCCGGAGGCATCCCGCAGCCGCAGGTATGCCCTTCTTCCCCCACCCCCATGCTGGGCTGGAAAGAAGGCTGCAGCTATCAGTTTTCCATGCACTGAGGGGAAATTAGTTACATTAAAAATTATCATTTCTGAATTTACTTCTCCCTGTTTTAAAATACCTGAGCAGACATGGAAGTAAGCTAGGAAGTTTATAAAACTAAACTAGGTGGGCTGGCAGGTTCTGTGTGTCCACTTGGCACAAGCTGAGTTCTCACAGGGAAAGGAGCCTCCCTTGAGGAAATGCCTCCATGAGACCCAGCTGTAAGGCATTTTCTCAATTAGTGATCAAGAGGGAGGGCCCAGCCCATTGTGGGTGGTGCCATCCCTGGGCTGGTGGTCTTGGGTTCTATAAGAGAGCAAGCTGAGCAGGCCAGGGGGAGCAAGTCAGTGAGTAACATCCCTCCATGGCCTCTGCATCAGCTCCTGCTTCCTGACCTGCTTGAGTTCCTGTCCTGACTTCCTTTGGTGATGAGCAGCAATGTGGAAGTGTGAGCTGAATAAACCCTTTCCTCCCCAGCTTGCTTCTTGGTCCTGATGTTTGTGCAGGAATAGAAACTCTGACTGAGACACTAGAGGAAGTTAAGACAGCATTATTTTCATTATAAATGATTTTATAATAAAAAAGTACCCTTTGGGGAGTCACTGTTGGTTTTTCTGCATTTACTATTACACATACGTTATCAGAAATGCAAGGATTTATTAGTTTCCTTTCTCTTCCATATAGTTTTCCTCTAATTGATTATTATGGTCATATGAGAAAGACTAGCTATTTTGCCAATGGTATGATTTTGAGAATTACTGTTTATTTTTGATAAAAATAATATTTTTATATAATAAAAACATAGGCTGCCCAGTGCAGCATTTCTGTGTCTTCAGCAGAGCGAATGCGGCAGCCCTGGCTGAGCATCGCCTTCCTTAGCTCTGCAGGGCAGCAGAGCTGGTGATGGAGATCTGTAGGGAGTGCTTGCCTGGCAAAGACAACGTCCTGGGTTCTAGACAGCAGCTTCGTGCCCAGCCCCGTAGGATTAGAGCATTAGAGTGATTCCTAAAACTCACACTGTTTAAGCTTGAAGGTGTGCTGTATTACTAGGCTCTTCCTAAATGTCTGCTGCGTTCTGGAACTTCACAGAATACTGTGTGTGCCAACACACTGGACGCATCGTTCTTAGGGGCAGGAAAGGGAGCAGAGAACGTAAGAGCAGTAAAGGTTCCACAGCCCGTACACGCTCACCTTACGCAGCAGCATTGGCTCCCCTTTAAGGTGGTTTCTCTTCTCTTTGTTTTCTCCACTCCTCCTCTGTCTTTATATAGCTAACAGCCTCTTGTGTCCTTTTTCTCTTCCCTCTGCCTCCCTCCCTCCTTCCTTCCTCCCTCTTTTATTGATTCTCTTCCTTCTGTCTCAGAGTGATCTCAGAATTAAGTGTTGCTCTTAAGGGATTGAAATGTAGTGTATAGGGAATCAGCAGTCAAGAGTGCTTGCTGCTTTTCCAGAGGACCTGATTTAGTTCCCAGCACTCACGCCGGCCAGCTCAAAATGTCCATTACCTCCAGCCCAGGAGGTCTACTTTTCTCTTCTGATTTCCAAAGACACCACTCATATGTGGGAAATGCACATACATACATACACCACACACAGACACACACAGACACACACAGACGCAGACATACACATACACACACACACATACACATACATATACACACACAGACACAGACATACACATACACACAGACACACACATACACGCACAAACACAGACATACACATACACACACATACATACATACACAGACACAGACATACACATACACATACACACAGACACAGACATACACACACAGACACACACATACACACACACATACACACACAAACACAGACATATACATACACACACATACACACACATACATACATACATACACACACATACACATACACACACCAACACAGACACAGACATACACACAGACACACACATGTACGTAGGACACAGGCATGTGACACACACGCACACACAGACACAGACACATAAAAGTAACATTTATAGCTCTGGTATGGGAATTTTTATTTGTGTTCCAAATTAATGAAGAATGAATGAATGAATGATCGAAGAGTTGGAAGCAGTAAAATGGAGTTTTCTGTTTCTGTAGAATTTAGGGTTCGTTTATGCTGCAGCAGAGCAGAGTGGTCCTTGCTGCACACCCCTCAGAGAAAGCACTGTCCTTGGCATTAGAGCCATAAACAGAGCAACACACAGAAGACACTAGAAGTTAAAAATGCACCCCGACTTTTTAACATGTTCTGGTTTTCCCCAGGTCTTATAAACAGAACCCTTTAATGATGATCATCTTACACAGACGGTTTCTACAGCGTCTGAATTCTAAAGATTCCTCCAGAAGCTCTCCAGGCTGTGATGAGTGACTGCACTCTTGCCCAGTGTCCTTGCCTCCGAGTAGCTGGGTGTTTGACATTCTTGTTTAGACTTTCTGCAGATTTCCTCACCATCCCTAACACTACTAGTAACTTCCTCATGAATGATTCTTTGCTTGTGTGCTGAGGTAGAGGTGTGTGCGCTGATAACACCCTCTGATGGTGTTCAGAGACAGGCTGGGGATACTTCTGCCGTCCCTCCTGAGCCTTGGGATTATGTCTTTCTTTTTTTTTGTACTAGAAGCCACCATTAATAAGGAAGTGTCTAAAAGAAGGGATTGTGGAGGGAAGCTATTGTATAGATCATTCTGGACTTGACTAAAAAAAACTGTTAAAAATTTTTACATGTAATTTATTCATCAAATTGCTTAGAGAATAAAGTCTTTTTAAGGCTAGGAAGATAGTGTTTAAAGAGAAAATATTTACACGATTTTAGAATAGTTGTAAACATGCAGCATCTATGGTTATGGAGAACAATCAAGCAAAATGTGACTTATACCCTTTTCCTTTTAAATCACTTTTTCTGTGTTAATTAATGCATATTTGGGTAATAATTGTTAATAAAGAATGGGTACAAATATAGTTCCTAATAAAGATTTTCATAGTTTTCTCCTGGGCCTTGAGCCTAGGACCTTGCTCATGCCGGCCAGCAGTGTTTACTAAGTTCTACCTCAGCCTTCTCATTCATATGTTTTGAGGCAGGGGCTCATGGAGTTTCTCAGCCTGGTTTTGAACTGGGATCTTCTTGTTCTATCATCTCTAGTATCTGGGATGACATGCCTGTGCTCCATACGTTTCTGTTGAATGTCGACAGGTGCGCACTTCAGAGTACAGTGGTCCTTGCTGTCTGTGCTGAATAGATGCTAGATTTGTAGAGTCATGTAGAGTCTCTTAAAGGAACGAAAGTCAGTTAGGATGTACATAACACAATTCTTTTATGTAAGAGACATAATCAGCCTTGTAGTAGAACACTAGACTTATTCTAGTTGCATATACACCTTCAGTTTTTCCTAAAAAATTAATTTCTTAAAAAATTTATGCAATTCAGCCTTTAAATTTATTGAGATAAATTTTAGAAATCACAGGAGAAAACCAGAAGTTGTAATGAAGTCATAGTTATTACAGCCTAAGAAAACTTCACATTTGTGGTATAACATTATAATTATTTATTATTCACTAATCGTTATTCTAAATTCCCTCTGTAGTGAGACTTATATTTGATAAGAATGTAGTTTATTGTGTCTCTGACAACACGAGCAAATTCACAGTTGTGATTACTGGAAAGGAATAGATCACCTTCACTGTTTCTTGATGGGATGCTTCATTCAGATTTCCCATCAGCCTCTATTCTACTATTAAAACCAGCAATGGGCATGCGGGCTGCAATTCCAGAGACTCCCCTCCTCTCCTCAGTTCTAAGTCACTTATACTCATCTTGTTAGTGAGGACTCCATGTGTCTGTTCATGTGTGGTTTTAGCAGCTGAATTCTTGGACAACTTACAAATGTGTGGCAAATCACTCTTATAACAAAATATTGCAACCTCATCATCATGTGTATTTGGAGCAGGGTTTAGAACTGCACTGGTGGGTGGGCAAGCGAGCAGTTATCACTTAGAAGCCTGCGACATTCAAGGAATTCTATCTGCTGCACAAGCATGAAGAGTGGAGCTTAGCCTGGGCAGTGTTCCAGTTCTGATTCCTGTTTGAAACATTGTCTCAGAAGTTATGCTAATAATTACACAGAGGCAACGGATCACCTGTCTCTTGAGTCTTATCATTTTTATACAGTTTGCAAATTTAGAAAGATTGCAGCTGTCCGGAATAATGAAAAAGTGTATGGTTTGTTTTCAGAAACAAAAAATCTGAGATACAAGATAAAATGAGGACTGAACTTTGAAGCTAGGTCTCCACAATGTGATGCCATTAATTTCATTTATAAATTTCATTTATAGATCCTCATCCCTGCACACCTGACTAGCACTCCCATGTCTGTAACTCTTACTGTGCAGGCAGATCACAGTTGACAACGTGTATGGGTAATTTTTAACTGAATGGAAGAGCAAACGTTTCTCTCATATTTATCAACATAGACATTAATGAATAAGCCTACATGACAGCAGTGGGAAAGAACTATTCAACACTCAGAAAGTGTCTGCGAGTGAACCTGGTTTTGCTCCATCCTGTGTGCGTCCCACATGTATGCACCCCACATGTATGCACACACCGGCATTTTACTACTTGGTTTACATTTGTCTTTTTGTTTTTGTTTTGTTTGCATTTAAATTGACTCTGATATATTTGGGTTCCGGCATGTCACCTGTCACCAGAGGCTTGATAGTCATTCTGTTGCAGTCTTGGTCATTTTCACGACTTGTATGATTGTATGCAAATACTAATGATTTTTTACTCTGATGTTAATAAAACTCCTAAATTATGAAGATGTGGCATTGTTGTTTGTTTTGTTCATTTTAATGCTTATAATTATGAGGTTAGAATGCATTTCACGTGTGTATATGATAGCTTTTTAGTTTTTCATATGTTTCTAAATTAAAAATCCCAGTTTTGACTTCCCCCAAATCTTTTCAGTATTTTTTTCCTTAGCCGTAATAAAACCATAAGTAAAAAGTATGTATATCCATCATGTGCATGTCTATATAAAAGAAAGGACAAAGCCTTAAAGCAAACATGAAACAGAAACAGTTGAGGCGTGGCTGTACTGCCTTCAAACAGATGTATCTCCTGTGGTGAAGTCACTTCAGGCAGCGCCACAGCAATGGGCTGTTGGTATGAACTTACCAGAACGTGTATTGACTCTGATTTTGGTCACTTTTCTTAGTTTCTTGGGGAAATATGGATAAAGAGAGGTGCAGCACACCCTGGAAAAATCTAATTTGAAAACTGTAACAGGGTTATTCTATATTTAAAGGATTATAATTTACCAGTCAATCACTTTTTCACTTGTTTTGAAAACCTTTGTTGTATCCTGGGCTTAGGAAAGATTTAGCAATCTATCATGGTAATGAATTCCTCCTTCAGGGAATGCCGTTTGTGATACTCTCAGGGGTTAGGTAACTACCGTGACATATTTTTACTCAGTAATTTTCATCTCAGTGGATACAGATTTAAATAAGTAATGTTATTCGGGACTATTTCTGAAGTCTTTTGACTCATTTTCGCTGTATAGAAAATATTAAAACTGAGGCTGCAAGTGATTGAAGGTAAATGGGAACATCTCTGATTATAAAGGAAAATGATGCTCAATTAGACAATTCCATAGCTGTGAGAGTCTCAGCAGACACTGATGCGGTGTCTATTTTAAGAGCATAAATCAGACTGCAAAATGGATTCCTTAGAAATAAGTGTATGGAACTCTGCTTGAAGATGCCTTCCATTAATTTACAATACTGTCACCCTGTGACTGACAGCAGGTGAATACACGACATTGATTTCTGAGTTGCTGACAGCCTGTACAACCCCAGAACAAATTGGTGGAATCCTAGTTCATGAGAAAGTGGTGCTAACAGAGCCCTCCTTTAGGTTCTCTCTCTCTCAGCTCATGTGCTCCGCCAGGGTGCACAAAAGTAGGTTGATTGCTTAGAGTTGAAAGAACATTCTTAAACTAAAAATGTCTACTAACAGTAATCCAGACTGTTGAGCGAGTTCCTTTTACACGTTAATCCTTTGATGCAATTCTCTGAGAGTGCAGTTTTCCTAGCTTCAATTGCACCCACTTAAAAATCAAATCAACTAGAAAATTCCATTTAGTTAGATGGGGAAAGAATTCCTATAGACTATGAGCATAAAAGTAATAATTGAATTTGATGTGTGTGTTGTAATATTGCAGAGGTTTAATACACAGGGGTTCCCAGCGAGATCATGTATAGTCACAAGGTTCCTCTTCCCGTGGTTGTCACGGAAAAATACCCATCGGTAGCTGGCTTCCAGTCGCCTTCTTAGCCAGTGTTGAGCAATCTATATCTCATTAAAAATTGAAACTGCCTGACATAAAATTGTAGTATAGATCGCTACACCATGTTTAGCTGAGCTTTGTAGACAGGCCCTTGTTGATTTTTAGTTTTATAGTCTGCTTTCATAGCAAATCCTCCGAATGGTTGTGCTAAGGGATTTTTTTTCTTGGGGAGTGGGGGTTTCTTCTGTTGTGCCAAGGGGCAGATTATAGCAAGGTGACAAATTATTGCCAATATATTAACCCGTTCACTTTTCAGCTGTTTGCCTCTTTTCTTGTGTGTGTGTGTGTGTGTGTGTGTGTGTGTGTGTGTGTGTGTATGCGCGCGTGCTCGGGCATGTGCGTGCATGCATGTGTGCACACATGGGTGTTAGCTGTGAAGCTGACTCAGAGGACTGTTGTAGTAGAAGAAAGTGTCTGCAATCAAGAGCATAAACTGTGTCTTCCTGTTGCGCTGGAAACTCAGTGAACTCAGCCTCATCACTGGAGAGTCGTGGTTTGGGGATAACCGTGCATTGCAGAGACGGTCTGCAATCGATACAGCAGGGGAAATAAAAACTATTGTGTGGTGGAAATTGGCGATTCTTCTTACGGTCCCAGGAGGGCTATTACGCAAACATTTCTCACTGTGTAGGTGGATTTATATATCACATTTTCAAAAATCATTTTTAATTTGTTTCTTTTTTATTTGTTTGGTTTTATTAAAATAATTAAATCTTAGAACATTAAAAACTATGTTTTCTAATGAACACATTTTGTGCCTTTTTTTAAAACAGAATTTATAAAGTGTCAGATACTCTAAGATACTTTTTATAGAATTTCCCCGTTTATTTCCAACAGTCCTGAGTCTTCCTCGTTTAGCCACTCCAGGACTCTGGGAGCCTCCCTGTCCTCAGGGCAGCCATCCATAAGGTCTTAGTAACCTCTGCAGCTCATTTCTGGTGTTGTCCTGCTCTGCCTTCCGCTCACCAGCACAGCTATTGTCCCTGTCAGAGTTTACACAGCATGCTGGCAGCACCCCATCATGGTGTACTCATTGCTAGAGGCCCATCAGTGGCCTCACTGTAGCCTTGGCTTGAACCCCAGGAGGATGCAGCCCAAGAGGTAACCCTTCGTATTTGCTTCTGCTCATCTGTTAGTGTAAGAAAGTTAGCAAGTAAACAGAACACGTGATAGCAAGCTTTAATACAGAGAGAATAAGACCAGAACTACACTGGTGTGAAGATATTAGGTACTCACAGACTTCTGCTGAACTGAAGTAGACTCCCTCCATGTTTATAAATCTGATCTGAGAACATTGAGGTGGATCATAAGGTCTCAGTGACTTCTTACGACTACTATTTTTGTTATTTGCATGAGCCCCAGACCATGCTAACCCTGTGATGCACAATGCTGTGCCTTGACTGTAAAGCTGGCAGCACTCTTCCTCTGACTTAGGAAATAGGCCTGCAGCTGACCCACGGCTATATATAAGAATCAGTGATGTACACACACACACACACACACACACACACACACACACACACACCACACTTACCCACGTCTGTTGGCAAAAATACAAACCAGCAGTTTCTTCTAGTGGTTTAGCCACCTAGAAAGTTATTAAAAATCACTCTTAATCTGAAGCAAATATAGTCCAATTTAAATTGGGTGAAGATTTTGGGTTTATTTCTTTACTAGCTACATTTTAAAGAATACTCAGTGGTCTAACATAGGAGGCTGAATCCTGAGTGCGAAGAGAGATGTGAAGGAATCTTACCTTGCCTCACCCTACAGAACCCCCAAATAGTCCCTAAGAAAACCTGCCCTCGGGCCGATATCTCCCATGCCAAGTTCTAGCCTAGGGGCCCAAGGGACCCCCCTCAACCTGATTTCTGAACTGATCAAATTAGAAGCTAAATTATGCTGTGCACTGTGGTCAAGCATGCCCCGTTCGCACGGCTCCCTCCCTTGTACTATCTCTGGTCTCCAGCTGGCCAGAAGCTGCTTTCCTCGGCATCTCTCTCACTGCCATGATTGCTGTGGGGAAACTCTCACAACCCCATTCCATCAGAGCCATCTAAAATTAGGGAGTAGAGAAATAGGATTTCTATACTTGTGGGCTTTCAGAGTTCATGTTGACTTCGGACCTTTCGACTGTGAGAACAGACAGGTGATGTTTCACTTGGCCCTGTGCCTCAGGGAAACAAAAGATCATGTTTGGACAAAGAAGACCTAGTTTCTCATTCCTGGGTTTTAAGTATCGTTTGAATGATAACATAATATTGTTAGGTCACCCAGTTTAGAAAGGATCCTCTCCTCACATGCATAAACTTGGACCAGGCTGTGGCTACATTAAAGAATGTTATATGTGAACATCAACCAGAATGTCTTAGTATAGCCTAAAAACCTACCCTAGTCCATTACACCCAGCTGCATGGCATTACCGCCTGCAGACTCTGTCCCCCCAGTGAGTTCTAGAGTTGCACATAATTTCTGAATGCCTCCTCCAGAAGGTTTTTTCCCCCTAAGTTAAATGCAAATTAGCATGTGCTATTTGCCTTTTGATTTCCTTTTATTGATTCTTTAGGAACTTTCACAAATTTTCAGTTTATTTTACACAGATCTCATCTCTCTTTCTGACTATTCCAGGCAGGAACTAACCTAAGGATCAAGGTCGTTTATGCTTCCCGTGTTACATTTTATTTCTCTTATTGTTTGTAGATTGAAATGTATCTGTTTTAAAAAAAAATAGAATGTAGGCGTTTTGCATCTTCTGGTACTCAGGAATCTAGGAGGGCATGATTGACAGCTGCCTCTTACCTCCTAGCCCTTTGGCTTAGGTGGCAAACCAGATAATTACAGGTACAGGTTTGTAGGATATGGGATTTACCCCCCGACCCCAACACACACACCGAACCTAGTACCTTAGTTGCACTCTTTTCTCAAAAAGAGGGTCTTTGATTGCAGTTAAATTGTGAAGTTCTAACGCAATGTTAGCTAAATTTTTTACCATGTCAGCAAGCGGAATATTGTTTGCACTTCCTTGCTTTTTAAATGCTGCTCAGGGAGCTGCGTAAGTTATAATTGATGCACAGAAGAGATTTCAAATTTTATATGCCTATAAATTGGCACTGCTACACAGACTAGAAAGATGAGATTGGTGGAGTTATTTTCCCGTGAGAATGATACAAATTACTGTCAAACTGTTTATGCTTGCTGTAAAAATATTTTCAGTGTACAGGTACTTGCTCAGTAGCTGGATAGCATTCTTAATAATGTGCAGCATTTTGAGCCAAAGCGAAATGTTTTTCAGTAGCCGTTATTCACCGTAGTATGCGGTTTTAGTCACTGCAGGGCGTAAGTGCCTGTAATCATGTCTGTTCTTAAAATTCACACTAATTAGCTTAGGTGTAGAGTTTTCCAACATTGAGGGACGGCAGAGTTTATGCTGTCTGCCTTATTCCTTTACACAGGAAGAAGTCGGTGCTTAGAGGAATTTAATAGTAAGGCAAGGTCAAAGCCCGGGAAGTGCGCATGCTCGGAACTGAAATGGAATTTTCCTGCTCCTTGGCCGATTCGCCTCATGGATTATAAACCCCTGTGCTTAATACGGAGTCATGTAGTGGTTAGTATGGGTGCCTCTTGTCATGAGTAGCTGACGGACAGCCTCCGTCTGACTTAACACCCAGTGTCTAAGACAAATCTGCAGCACTTACCGTATGAGAGGTTAGAAGAACTTTTAGAAGAAGACGTGGCATGAGCACGGCGAAGGCACAGTTCATCCCTTTGTAGGGCAGTTTAGTAACGTCAGCGTCGGACGGACGCGTGAGGGGATCCTTCACCGGATACTCAGACAGCCACTGCGATGACCTGGCTTGTCCTTTTAATGTGATTTCAAATGGGAGCAGAGGAGTGTGTGTTCTGTAGGCCTGACCCAGGAAAACCACATGTGCAGTGGAACACAAGGACAAGGACGCGGTGTTGGTGTATGAAGACGGACTTCAACTGAGCATGTAGGGAAAACGGGTTCTTGATTTCCTCTCCATTGTCAAGTAAAACAATATACTTTTTTTTTTTTAAAGAGAAAGTCCTGGAAAGTAGTTAATCTGCATTAAAGTCATCAAATGGGCATGTTTTCGTGCCCCGGTGACGTCTGTGTATAAGTTTGTCCTGTGTGTGAATGAGACATCATTGCTGTCCTGAAGGTCCGTCTGTCCCCTCCTCCTCGAGAGGTTCATGCTATTCCTGTGGCGTTGCCTATGTGGAAGGAAGGAACGCTATTCGAACATAGATGCATATCAGCAGTTCCTAGAGAACAACCCTCCCCCCCACCCCGTTCAATAGCCTTAGTGTCTCAACTTTCCTGAAGAAGGATTTTTAGGAGCTGTATGGTGACAGTTATAAAAGGAAAAAAATTACAATTTTTACCCAAACACATACACACAAGGGCCACAACCACCATGAAAAAATCTTTCCTTAAAAGCTGCAGTTTGGTGAGTTAGGGACTCGTGGCTGCAGTAACTGAGAGGGTGAAATCTGAATGGAAGGGGAGAGCATGAAGCATGTGCTCCTCAGCCCCGATCTTTGGCCACGAATTAAGGTCAGGGTTAGGCGTGCCAGAACCAGCTGCCCCAGAGCAGAATGTGGGGCTGACGAGCGAGGTAGCCCTACAGCCAGGAACCAGAGGCCATGCTGGGAACAGCGGCTTCCATGTGTTCTCTGCCATGCGCCTAGAGTGAGCCCTAAGGAGTGGGGTTGTCTGGGCAGCTCTTGGTGGGCGTTTTCTCTAACGCGTGCTGCCGTGGGCCTCATGAACATTGTTACTGCCGTTTCCTCCGTGATATCGCACATATCTGTCGTAAAAGCTGGTATAGGTTTGAAATGTCGAGTTCCTATCAGGAATGTCTCGGTAAAGGTTTCCGATACTGTTTCTTTCCTTTTTATTCATGTGGTCTTAGTCCTTAAAACATTTTAGGTGGATCTTTTAGGGAAAATTAATAGTAGACTTTTCAAAGTATGCCCAAGTCCCGACCTTCGCATCAGGAATGAGACCTGCACCTACCTCGAGAGCTTTCCCTGCAAAACTACCGACATGAAGTACGGTGCAGTTACCAATGGCATGGTCAGCATACAGACCAAATGTGAATCTCGGCTCTTTACAAATTAGTCATTTTACAAACTAGTACTGTTTGCTAGGTATTTAACTCTTGTATGTTCCAATTTCCTTTTATCTAAAAATGGAGACAAAGATAGTGTCTACTGCAGAGACTTTGTGTGTGTGTATATATATATATATATATATATATATAATATGAACAATATAAAATTGTAATTGATGATATGCACTATTCAGTATAGTGTGGTACTTACTGCATACAAAGTTAATTTAAGAACTTGCTATTATGCTGTTAATGTTTTTATCCTACAGAACTGATATATTTTCAAAATATGACTTTGTAATTAGAGAATAGTATGTCATTGCCTTTCAGGGACAGTCTTAGTATTTACTGATTTGACTCCATCCTTCTTCCAGTGGGTGGGGTTGGGGTTATCCAGAGAGATGTAGACGTTTCAGATGAGGACAGGTAAAACTACAGAGCAGTAAATTACCGTGTCTCGGCATCTTTAGGTAACTTGAGGCACTGAGCTCGCTCGGAGGACATTTTTATAATCCCAGTACTCGGAAAGCTGATACAGGTGCTCAGTAGTTCGAGGCTGGCATGCATTTCATAGGGAGACCCTGTCACAAAGGAGGAAGGGAGGGTATAACTGTGGGCCTTTCTTTGCTCACCCCAGTTCCCAAATGACACGGAGGCCTATATTTATTTACACTACATTTGGCCTTAGCTTTAGAGAAGTGCAAACTCTTGATTTCTTCAGAAAGTCAGTTGTGTCAGATATTGTTTTGCTGGGGCAGACATGTGAAGGGGTTTTCCTGAGGCGGACACAAGCGAAAGGATGTTTTGCTAATCAAACACGTGAAAGACCACGTGACAGAGGAAGATACATATGACCCCGACCCCACAAGCACTGGGAGCTCTGGCCTTGGCTTGCTTTGCTCTGCTTCTCTGTTCTTCACTGAGGACATGCGTGCACTGGTTCCACTTAAGCTGAGTTGCTGATCTCCACTTGGGATGATGTCACGAGAAGGAACGTGCCAAAGAACTTCTGGCGGTGACCTGGTGGCTTCGTGCACTTCCCTGGATTCAGGCCAGAGCTGTGGGAGGACCCGTGATGTTTGTAGGAGTCTAAATAGTATAAGCAGGACCCAAGGGACAGTGTGGAAGGCTTGCAACGCTCCTTGGTCTCACATCGTCATCTTCGCTGATCTTCACTTCTTCGAGAGAGATAAGGCAGAGGCCTTCTCCTGGCGTCCTCCCTGATTCTGGCTGCTGCTGACTCAGACCGATTAGGCCTGGCTGTCTCTGCTAGGTAGTGCCCTGCTGCTGATCCTGGTTGCAATCCCGACTGTACCAACTGGACTGCTGGGAGAGTCATGAAGTGTTTGTGAGTGGATCGAGCTGCCCCTGCTGACTCCTGTGAACTGAGCTGCTGATTTCCTGACAACCCAGATTGAATTTGCTCCAAAGAACAATCCCTAAACAGGCCTATTTCCCCCATATTCTAATAACTTTGCTTTAACACCAACTCTGGTGGGTGGTGGGGTAGAAGGGGGGCTGTTAAAGCTTTTAAGAACCGTTAATAAAAGTATGTTTAGAAAAGTTTAAGAAGACACTTAGGCTTGCTCTCCTACTAGCTCTTAACTTAGGCTAGCCCATTTTATATCTGTCACATGGCTAGTTGATTACCTTACCTTTCCTCAGTTTCCCATTTCCTCCAAGTCTGGGTGGCAAATCTCTCATGTCTTTCTCTTTCCCAGAGTTCCCTTCTCTGCCCAGAAGCCCCACCTTACTATTTTGCCATTTGCTATGATAGATCATAGGCTTTTTAGTTTAACCAGTCAGATGGCAGTTAGGCAGGCAAGAAAGGGCAGAGACACATCTTCATACAGTGTAGGGAGATAGGAAGAGGAGAGAGAAAGGCGGCTTTTAATGTGCAAACACATTTTTCATCTACTAATTCATGTGGCTATTTTCATTTGTATGGTAAGTCTTCCTAAAATGTATGTAAACTACTTACTTCTGACTTAGAAAGACAGCCTTTCATGATTCTATGTGAACTACTTACACATAGCTTAGAAAGACAGCCTTCCGTGGTGTCCGTGGCATTCAGAGCTTCGTGTGTGGGGTGGAATGTGTGTATCCAAGGTCACTTCTGACATTCTGTCATTAAAGCACCATTAGTAAAACTTTCTTTTGTCATACTGGGAAGTGAGCCCAGGTCGTTGTGAATGGACAGGTGTACCCGTGAGCTGTAGCCCTGCCCCAAGCAGGTCCTCTTGGTAAGGTACTGCATTCATTTAGAAACTTTAACCATGGAGAGCTCAGTTCAAATCCTTTAATCTCTTAACCTCCAAGGCTTGGTTTTTGTTATGGTTTATGCTCTCATTTTAAAGACGATGACAGTTGTGGTAATGCTAGATTTACTCTTTCATCACCTGAGTGCCGTCGTGCCTCAGATGCCATCCGAAGCTTTAAGGATACATCGAGGAAGCTTTTGGATGAGATGGTTATCTTAGAGGTTTATTTTTCTCTCTGTTACTGTGATTTAGGGATCTTAATTTTTTGACTGTGCTAAAGACTAAACGCAGAGCCGTGTGAATGCTAGGCTATAGCAACGGAGAGCATCCCAGTTGTTCTTAAGAGTTCAGAGCCCCGAGACACGTGCCGTCCACCGGGCTGCTCTTTATGTTATGCAATCAAATTTTTTTATTTTCTTCCACAAAATACCTTAGTCAATAGATGCGGTGGCCAGATTTGAAGCATACTTTACAGAGGTGAGATTAAGCACATGGTTTTATTCGACGTAACTTACCTAGAATACCATGGGATGTTTTGGCATTTGAATTTAAGCTGGGCTTATTTCAGTTAAGTTTCAATCTTTTAAGGTTGTTTCTTTCCCTCAATAATCAAAACTTTATTTAAAAACTGATCCCCAAGTAGGAGAACATTTCTGTATACCTTAAAAAAATCAAACATAAACGCATCGGTGGATAGGCTAAACTTACCAAATTTATGGCAATGCCATTTTTGAAGAAACACAAGTTCATAAAGCTGTGAAGGTCGTAGCTGTGTTCTCTGTATGAACTGAGCACTCATCTGCTTATCCGGCCCTGTAGGCTGGCACAGCACTGCTGATCAACCTCTTTGTTCCAAAAAGCTGAGGGACTGGAAGGGGGCAGTTTCTCCCCTCCTCTATCCTGGGGAAGCATTAAGACGCTGTTCTCAAGTCAGCCACCCTCATCTACCCCATTGCTTTTGGACGGAGATGAAGGGTACACGAATGTTAATTGTAAAACCAACACTGATAGCGCCGAGCAGCATATGCTGACAATCCAGAGGCTCAACGACAGGTGCGCAGTTAGAACCAGCTCCAGCCAGGACCCGATCAAGCCATGCATGGAGTCAGTGGCCTCTTCAAATTTCTCTGTATCCTGGATATCATTAATACCATGGAAACCTGGTCACACAATAATATTTTATTAAAGTTTGGTCACGTTTTTTATTATAATGGAGGGGATCAATTAATTTCAAAATAAATAGGCCATGCTGGCTTTGCTTCATTACCTAGAGCTTTCTATACAATGTTTAATCCAAGAAACAACTTACTGGACAATGCTTCTTCATTAGAGTATTAGGTGTTTTTATTTAATTGACAAAAATATGAATGATGTAATATTGTTAATCCTGTTATGTCCGTATTCCAGAAGTTTCTTCACTTAGTCTTTGGTGAGAAGAGAATGAACTCTTTCTGAAGTCGAGGGTCCTGCTTTCTCAGTGTTAACAATGGGCCCTATTAAGCTGCTTCCAACTGAGAAAGGCTAGGAAGACTTCACAGCTGGCTGGACACCTGACATGCCCAAGGCAGGTACTATGACCTGCTCATAGAGCCCTGGTTCTTCCTGGGGAGAAGATCGGTCTCCATTCCCCTAAGTGCTTAATTTATTCCAGCCTCTGCATAGAATAAGCTTGGTGATTTGGGACTAGAGTTGTCCCCGGGCACAACCCCAGGACCTGATTATCCACACCAGGGTCAGGCAGGGCCTTCCCATTTGACCTGGTGCAGTTTTCACCCTAGGCACTTAACAAGAATGATAGGGTTGGCTAGAATGTCACTCTTGAATTTATGTATACTTATGTCTTCTTTTGCATTTACCTGAGAGACTTGCTTCATAAAATCCATTAACTCAGTGAGTTGTTGAAGATATTAATATATAAATCAGGAAAATCACAGTCGTAGAATATTTTCTTTCATAACACATGTGCTCTTTGAATTTATAGTATGTGCAGAATTCATACGCAACACAGAAAAACCAGGAAACAATGGAAGGTATGAAGAGTTTCTTTGGAAGAAGAGAATAACAAGGGCGTTCACATAAGGAAAACATACCTTAAAGACAGATCTGAATGATCTTTGCATGTTAGAAAGTGCAAGATATTGGGTGTGTTTGCCTTACAGCTTAAATTTGGAGTTTGGGGTCAGAGATAGCTCCTGAGATAGAAGAGGGACCATTTCAAGGGATCTCAGCTAGAATGCAAACAAATGACACAAAGGTAAAGCCTCTGGTGTCTAACAGAGTCAGTTAAAGACTCGAGCACCTGCACAGTACTGAGGGAGAGGTGCGGACCAGGACGTCTGGCTATAGGTGGTGGCAGTGTTGCAGAAAAAACGATGGCATTGGAAAATAAACACGAGTGTGAAAAAGCAGCACTCGAGGGGCATTAGGATGGTTTTTAATAATGTGAGACCTGGGTATTTGCGATTCTAGAACTTCATCTGATTTTTTTGGCTAAAGCACCCAAGAAAATGGAACTTGTTAGAAAGTTGGAGATTATCATTTTTTGGATAAGAATGAACTCAGTTTTGGACATGTTCAACTTGAAGTTCATGTCCATGGGTGAGGCATCGAAACTCAGTGACAGAAGTTGGGATTAGAGATAGAGATTTGGAAGCTCGGGAGCTCATTCATTCGTGCAGTCCATGTGTGTGTCTGGGGTTTTAAGAGGAAAGGCTTTAGTATGATTCTGAGGAAGGTGCAGATAGTCTTTAGACCCTGGAAATGTCATGGCACACTGTCCCAACTTCTTTAGGTAGCTAGTTTGCCAGGTGCTGTGTGGTACAAACTAATGCAAGTGTCTGTCACCTGTAGCTGTTTCCATTAGTTAAGGTGCCCATCATCCTGCAAAGGATCTGACCACAGCTGTCTGCTACAGCAGCTTCCAAAGGATCTGACCGTAGCTGTCTGCTACAGCAGCTTCCAAAGGATCTGACCACAGCTGTCTGCTACAGCAGCTTCCAAAGGATCTGACCACAGCTGTCTGCTACAGCAGCTTCCAAAGGATCTGACCACAGCTGTCTGCTATAGCAGCTTCCAAAGGATCTGACCACAGCTCTCTGCTATAGCAGCTTCCAAAGGATCTGACCACAGCTGTCTGCTACAGCAGCTTCCAAAGGATCTGACCACAGCTGTCTGATACAGCAGCTTCCAAAGGATCCGACCACAGCTGTCTGATACAGCAGCTTCCAAAGGATCTGACCACAGCTGTCTGATACAGCAGCTTCCAAGCTGTTCTCGGTAACATCTTCTGTTCTGCAAGATGTGGATGAGTGTTAAAATTTCTGATTACTGAAATCAGACAAGTGAAACCTTTTTTCTAATTATATGACTTCTTACAAACTCTTAGTAATGAATCTGGGAATTTCTAAGGGCCATCATATTAGCCAGCTTTTAAATTTTTCTTCCAGATTACATTTATTCTTTTTCATGGAAAGCATGAATAGCTCAGGCTTGCTGATGATTATCTTTCAAAAGTTCTTATCTCTTAAATTATGCTAATCTCTTGATTGAAGAAATTAGTATATCCACAGACTCAGTTGGACTTTTAATCTTTAAGGGCCTTTGTTATGTGAGATAAGTATCATAATCATTAACTTCCAGCATCATAATTAATAATATTTTGAATCATAAAGCTGGATATTTATAAGCCTTTAAGTCGAGTTTACAAAGCTTATATTATTTGTAAATATATATATTTGGAGTTATATTTAAAACATTTCTATTTCTTCAAGACTGATCAAATTACCTTACACAGTTCTGAATTCCCCTAAGCATTTCATTCCATTTTCATATTGATGAAATTTATTTTTTGTGGCTCCCCCCTCCCGTGTATCACTGGCCATATGATCCATGAGGTCAGTGGGATGTCAGACAGGAGGTTTGGAAGCCCTGTGAGTACATACAGGGAATGAACAATCTGGGTCCAGCTATCAGGAGGTAGATCAGTTTACTTAGAGCCACTCAAAGCTTACAAGGCTTTTGGGGAAAGAGGGCAGGAACATCCTGGATGGGCAAAGGTCACTGGCTGGGGATTCAGAGTACCTGGAATGCCTCGTTAGCGTGGGGAAGCATTTCAGGAATCTCGGGTGCTAGCGAACAGGTTTTACCAGGAAGGAGAAAGGAAACTGATCCTGTAATCTAATTGAGGTTATGTGACATTCCCTAGGTAGAGGTTTATGTAATGCTTAGAATTCCACATGCAAGGTCAGAGAAGGAGAAACCCTGCTAGTGAAGGGGGTTGCCCATATTGTGCCAAGCCCAGATGCTATCTAGTTATGACAGACTTTGACCTTAATTAGCCATTTTCCCACAATTTATTTCTATTTCAAACTAAGCCTTACTAACATGTTTAATTTTCTAAAACTCTGATAGTGCCTCCCAAAACAGCCTTCTATACCGAACAGAAATCTCTCCAAGCACTCCTGCTTTACTCGGACATCATCAAACAGTGCATATCAGCGTAGTGTAACTTTTATTCACCAGTTGTCAATGTTGTCTCAGGCTTACTGCGGAATATCACACCCTTTCTGGCTCTCTGAACTCTGGCTGGCTGGTCCAAACTCCCCTCCCACCTGACCGATCCAATTGGACTTACTCTCCCTTCTCACTGAATTGCTCTGCTGTCTTCAGTTAACCCTGGCGATCTGTTCTAATCTTTGGCTTCTTTTATGCTTCAGCTACCTCGGCTGAGCTACACTACATGAACTGTACAAACTGAACAGAACTCACAAGTAAACTCAGCTGCACTGCAGGAACCGCACTGACTGACTGACTGACAGTCTCACCTGTACTGATCTTAAATGGCTTTTCTTTCCTGTGCTGTTGTCATGACAGGCGGGCATATCCTGTCTCTGTCCCTTTCTGTCAGATCTTCCTCTGAGGCATCACTTTGTCTGCACCTCAGTTAGACTTCACTTTCAAATATGGCCCCTTCCTTCTACAAACTAATTTTACTTTAAAGTTGTGTACCAAGGGCCTGCCTGCATGCAGCCAGAGGGGTTAAAGGTGGGCCTGCATTCCAGCCAGAGCACACAGACCTGGCAGGCCTCAGAATGGGATCCCTTTGCCAGAGAAGCCATGCTGTTGAATGAAAATTTCTCTACAGATTAGTTTAAAAACTGCTCTTAAATATTTCAGATCAAAACATCAAGATTACAATTAGTCAGCTTAAGTATTTTAAGTTAACAGAAACCCAGAGCATCAGATTTCCTAATATGTCAAATTCCTCCTAAATGTTTAAAACATCACAAACATCAGAGCATCTCCTAGCTTTATGGAGAGTGTGAAAGCTATCGTTGTGATCCACATGTGGACTTTGTATGTTTTCCTTCTCTCTTTGAGGTGGCAGGGTTGCTTACCTGACAGGTACTGGGGGTTACCATGCTGGCATTTAAACTAGGCATGCAGTGGCTTGGCGCATCCCACAGCGGCTCTACCTGAAGCCCTTCCTAGCATATAGCATTTTTTCATTTCATAACTTTTTCTTGAAAACTGGATCACACCTCCTTCAGTTCATTACTCTGGCCTTGGCCTTTTAAAACTCTGTTTGATTGTCTGGTTTGCATTTATGTGAGTTCCTTTACCTACCCCGACTCTCCTCTCCTGGATGCACATCTGTACTGATTTGCCAAGCAGGCTCAGTGGTCCTCGTTATGATCGTCGTCATATTTTCTTTTCCCACACTCGGTTGGCTTTTCGTTTATTCCCCCTCCCCCTTCCTCCCGTTGTTGGTGAAGGAAAACTTTTTCTAGGCCAGTTTTTCAGTTTTTCTTTTCTTTTTTTTTTTTAAACTGTCATTTTTATTTTAAATTTGGTTTCTCTCTTTCCATCTCCCCCCCCAAAAGAAAACCAAGCTTTGGTGTATTCCTAAGTTTTAAGCCAGTGTTTCTGTAGCTTAACAATAAACAGATAGGGTCCTGGAACTGCGGTGCTGTTTCGTCTGGAATCTGGACAGCTTGTTTACTCTCTGAGGCCTCTCTGTGTCTCTGACAACCTCAGTTTCTCCTTCTTACCTCACTCATTTTTACTGATGACATCTATAAACTTATAGAACTGCTCAAAGAAAGAATGCTAAAAATGCAGAGCCTAAGATTTACTCTCCTCCGTTTTCCTTACAGCTAGAGAGCTGTGGAAAGCATCTGTCTCCGTGCCGCCTTTCCTCTAACAACTTGGGCTGAGCTCCCGTGCGCGGGTCTTTCCCTTCCTATTAGTCCACAACACACGTGTGTAATGAGCCCTGGGAGAGGTAGGAAGCAATGATCTAGTGCTGATGTGTAGGTGCTGGTTTAGGTGAGTAAATCAAAATGTTATAACTTATTATAAATAAACGTATGCCAATATATAGAACTATCAGATTTTGAAAACAATTTAGGCTTAGAATTCAATAAATAACACTCATATTTTTCCTAGATTTCTCTCCCCGGTAGCACAAACCTTGATGTTCTACTCTTGGTACCAGGAAGAGCAGCCTTGTTTATGGACCTTGGGTGCTTACTGTCTTGTCAGGACTTTGTACCCCGAGACTGCAGACAGCTCAGGACGCTTTATAACAGCATACTCCGCTCTTCCTCATGTGTCCTCATCGGCCAATCACCAGGCCATGGGAAAATACTCAGGGATGATGATCTCCTTCCCCCTAAATAAGTACATTCTAGGTTAAACCGACTTCTTTTTTCACCACGGTTTCTCTGTGTGAGATTAGGGCACCATTTAGTATTCCAGAGCAGAAATGAAATCTGCAACATGTAGGTCATTTACTGTGACTGTCTGGGTTTAGGACATGAAATTCTATCCAACAGCTTGAGCGCAATATTAAAAAATGATGTAGTATCAAAGTCAATGATCACTATGTTTACTGTAAGGATTCAAGTATGGGGAGTCGATGTAGCACTGTGATTAGCATTCGGTAGCCTGCCTCTGCTTGTCAAGCCAGCCAAGCCCCATCCATGCATCTGTAATGTGCCAAGCCTCTGTGTGCCCCACCCAGTCTCAGGAGGAATTTCACACCTTTGAAAGTATTTCTGATGAAAACCAAGTGTCAGGCTGGAGAGGTGGCTCAGCAGTTAAGAGCACTGACTGCTCTTCCAAGAGTCCTGAGTTCAAATCCTAGCAACCACATGACGGCTCCCAACCATCTGTAATGGGATCTGATGCCCTCTTCTGGTGTGTCTGAAGACAGGTACAATGTATTTATATATAATAAATAGATCAATCTTAAAGAAAAAGAAAAGCAAATGTCCACAGAGGAGAATATAAAAGTCACTCAGCGACCAACGCCATCACAAGAAGCAGGGGCCAGTGAACATACAGCTTTATTTCTTGTTATTGGCTATAATATTATTTTCTTGCCTAGTTTGTTTCAATCAGACGCTAGTGATGTGTACCTAATTGTCTTTCAGTAACAACATTCAGTAATATAAACGATGATTTATGCTTAATGTCATACTGAATTTATAATAATTTGGAAACTGGAGAAAATGACTTTTAAGGAGTCAACATAAGGAGCTCACTTAAGACATCGAATTTAAGAGAAAAACAGATCTCTACTACTCACAGTAAATCCATAAGTGTGAAATTTGGGGTGTTGCAGTGTGTAAACCAGGCACATTTTATTTTCAGAAAATGGAGAAGCAGCCTTGGGAAGTGCTTCCTCCTGTATTACTGACAGTAGCATCCAAGGCCAGATCTTAGACTGTGAGGTACAGGCTTGCTGTGTAAAGTGCACACCTATTCCACGAGTCTGCTTCTGTAACGGAAAAGACATATAGATGATATTAAAAAGTATAAGTACCTTTTATTTACAAAAGCTGTAAAATCAAAAGTTAAAATATATTGATTTGCATATTTCTCAATTTTGTTGTACTTTTTTTAAAACCAGTTTTTCAAAGCAGCTGCATACAGGTTCCTTATGGACTGGAAATACTGTCGTTTCGTACAAGGTGGATGCAGAACGAGGAAATACTGATAGAGTGATTTGGGTAAACACTTTCCACATGTAAAAACATTTCCACAGAAGTTTTTTTCCAAAGCGTTAACAAAACCCTTTGATTAGCTAAGAGTCTCAGTCTGTGGGCATAAGCTCCAGGGACAGCCTGGCCTTCAGAGGCTGCCTCAGTGTCTGTCTTGCTTCTGAGGCTAACATTTCATGTTGGAGATATTCTTAATTTCCCTATCTGTGTCTCTTACTCTCCTTGACTGACTTCTGTTATTGTCACTGTTCATATTTTCTCCCATCCTTCATACACCGCACACAAACCTTAGGAAACCACAGTCACCCCAAGGGGACTGTTTTCAAGTCTGTGTGGAGGTTGAATTTGTTGTATATACACAGAGTGTCGGCTTAGGTATCTCAGAGCTACCGTGTCTCGCGAACGTTCTTCCCCTCAGCTGACATTGACAGGCTGACATCTCCTCCTTGGCAGTGCTGGAACCCCCGAGTCAGTGAGTGTTTTACTTAAGTGAACTCTTCAGCTGTTTGCCTCTCTGAGATCTCTGCCTGCACCTCTTTTGTTCACTGATAACAGGTTTATGCCCCAACGTTAGTGCGAGCCACACGTTCGGTCTGCAAGCATCGGGCCTGTTTAAGTTAGGAACTTGTTGGCAAATGTTGCTTCAGAGTTTATTACGTGGTCACAATTTGTTAGTCCCTTCCACATTGGAAATAGTGATGTGTGGCGACTGGCCGCACAGCCTGGTGAGAATGCTGGTGTGTCCATTTCTGTATTACTGGGAAATTGCAAAAAAAAAAAAAGGGAACCACTTTTAAGGGATCAGAAAGTTTTAGGAAGGTTGTGGTTTGCAAATTTCACATATAATTGGAAATCAGTCAATACATATTATGGATAAAGTATCCACTCATTAGTTTGTAGGCATGTTCTATTCGGAAATGCTAACAACGTATTTTCATTTAGTTTTCAAGAAAAGGAAGTTTATGGACATTCATGTTAGGGATACTCTGAAATAGAGACTGTATTTGCATGCACCGCCACATGTATGTTTACAGAAAATTCTAAAGTTCCTTACTGTAGCATTAATATCTGTTACATAATCTTGTTTATTTCTTCACTATTCTATCAAAAAGTTGAAAATACTGATTTAATCAAACCTTAAAAAATTCCCTAACCTTTCACCCTCTTTTTTTTTTACTGCTGTCTTTCCTTTTATATTATTTTTTTTTTGCCTTATTTCTGTTCATATTTTGAAGCCCAGTGTTTGCAGGTAGTTATTTATATGTATGAATTCACCGGTTCATTCTAGTGCGAAATAGGTCATTCTGGAACAGTGAGAAATGTGATTGCTGAATTTCAAGCAGTTTTTGCTGCTCAGCTGGATCTGAAGCAAAAGAAAAGGGGTCAGGACAGCACTTGTTGGGGATTTCTTGTTGCCTTTGTCCCAGAGCGAGCCCCTCTGGGCCCTGCTGAGTGTGCCGTCTTCTCTGTGCTCAGGGAGAAGGGAGAGGGTCCAGGCTCCGAGGTTCAGCAGCAGGCACATTTGCTAACTACTTACTGATAAAAGGAAACAAAAGCTCACTTTAATTAACAGGAGGAGGGATTGTTCTCCTTAAATGATTAAGTATAGCCAGGAGTGGCACTAACCTTGTAGGCCCAAACCTGCTACTTATAGCGTAATAAAATACTATGAAAGGATAGAAAACCAATACAGAATTGATGACTGTTCTCATCAAAAATAACACATCCTTTAACAAGAAAGTGAAAATACTTGGGAAAAACTACATTATTCAGATTTTGAGAAGAGAAATTAGTTAACCCTGCGCCTTCTTACCCTGTGTGGAAGTGAGCGTGCTAACAGGAGCTGTGTTGAAGCAGTTATCTGTGACAAACTTGGTAAAGGACTCATCAATTGGAATCTAATTCGCATCATCAAGTGATTATAAATGTGTGCGTTACTTCATAGGTTTCTTTTTTTGTTAATAACAGCTCTAATAAACTATAATCATTTTCATTAGTATCTATTTGAGAAGTTTCTGACATTCTCCACTTGGAAATACTCTTTTATTCTATTTTTGATTATTAATATACATGTTTTCTGTATTTAAAACAAATATGTATCATTGAAGAATTTATTTCAATTTTAGTTCAAAAAAAGGATCATATAAGAGATTAATTCAAAGAATGTTTCAGGTTCTGGCTGGGTGTTCGTGGATCAAGTGGTTTTTCTCGTATGAATTTTAAAGCAAGTGAGTGAATGATCTGACAGAGCAGCGGGAGCTCTGCTTGATGGCCAGTGTGGGGAGCCGGTCTTCCTAGGCCTCACCATCAGAGCGGGTGGACCAGTCACGGCTTCCTGCCTATAAGTCGGAGGACAATAAAGCCTTTAAATCTACCACGTGAAAGCCCGTTAGACAAAAATCTTTGACATGAAACAAGAAATGCTTTTTTCTATGGTTTCAACAGAGTGCGTGGGTTCTTCCCCCACTCCCACCACTGTGACCCACGTGGGCTTAATGAACCGAGTATCACGAGGGTGAGTGTTATAAATGTAGTAGCAATGTTAAAGGTATGGCAAAATCATACATTTCAATCATATGTTATTGTTTTCATATAATTTGTTTTATTAGGTGTATATAGAATTGTAGTTGACTAGTATTGCATGCCCGAGAAGCATGGAAGTAAGATACATAGTACTCTACTTTGTAGGTGAAGTAAATTTTTTCTTGTTTATAGGTGAGTATCTTTGACAAGAAGTAGGTTAACAAGAGAAAAGTTCTTTCAGTTTTACTCAATACAGCAGCCCTCAAAATGAAGGCCTGATGAAACTGGAAAGCCAGTGTGTCTTTCTAATGCTGGGCTTGATGAAGAAGAGGATGGCATGGAGTTGTGTGGAAAGGAGGCGTGGCCATTAGTTACCAACTTAGGGGCCCTTTTTATTCAGAATCTCTTTTGGTGTCCCTGTATCTTCAGAGATTCGAGTTCCTGCATCCTCTGGAGATAGGGGTGCTCTTCTCTCCACAGCTCAGGTCAGAACTGGGTGAGGAAACCCAGAGATGCCCTCGACGGTTGGCGATTGCTCAGATGTTAAGGCGCCATATTTGCGGAAGTACATTCTGAAGCCGTCAGCCCCTCCAGTGTTCTTTGCTCTCTTCTCTCTTTCCATCAGTGCTGTTCACCTCTCGTGCCTCTTACTTTGTGGAAGATGTGTCTTTAGGGTAAGCAAACAGAATGATGATATGTCCTATAACGCGTCTGGCTTCAAGTCATAGACCTAGATTTCTAAGGAGAGCTCCACTTGGTAATGAAGACTGGAAACCATTTATGAGGTCGTCTGTTGCAGTAGGAGATCCTCAGTGTTATGTTAAGCTTTTACAGACCTTTACTCCTCTTTGTTTAAACACAAGGATCCAGTTTTTATCTGAAAATGTTATGATCACACTCATTCCTCAGCTGGTCTATCACCCTTCAGACATTTTAGATACTCAACTCAGAGGCTATACGAATGACTGATCCATGGAGCTCAGCAGTACTTCATAGGTTTCTGAGGACTTTCATTGAGTTCATCTGAATAGTGATGCATTTATTCAGCAAATACCTTGTAACCTTCCTACCCTTAGCACTGTAGCTAGCTCAGCAGGCAAATAGAGACCCAGCGTCTGGGTCACCATCCAG
>NC_046157.1:173095742-173123242 GCF_011064425.1 Rattus rattus | reverse complement strand
GCTCCATCCAGACAAGTCTCTTACCTATCCATGCCGCTCAGATCATACAACCTTGCTCACATCTCTTGAAAAAAAATGGAGTTAGTAAACCTTGTATTTACCCTAACCTAAAATTATTTGCTTGAAGCTCTCACTGATGGCTTCTTTGCTGTCATGCTTTTTAAACACAATTCTCTAAACGTGTTTATGCTTCCCCCTTTTGGCTCAATAGCCTTCTTGGTTTGTACTCAGTCTTGACCACATGTTATAATCAGCTGTGACATATCACAAGAAGTGTGTTGCCTCCGATAGTTTCCCTGAAGCCTGCAAAGTGTTCAATTTTCTTCTTCAAGGAAGAGAGCTTCCTGGATGGAACAACTACCTCAGTCTTGTTACCAGTGGAATAACCTGGATGGTGGCATGGAACTGCAGGTCGCTCATGAAGACATCTAGCACAGGTGATAAGAAGAGTCACATGCTCCACTATGTTCATCGCAGCCTTATTTACAATAGCCAGAAGCTGGAAAGAACCCAGATGCCCTTCAACAGAGGAATGGATACAGAAAATGTGGTACATCTACACAACGGAATATTACTCAGCTATCAAAAACAATGACTTTATGAAATTCATAGTATGTACTCATTGATAAGTGGATATTAGCCCAAATGCTTGAATTACCCTAAATGCATAGAACACATGAAACTCAAGAAGGATGACCAAAAATGCAGATGCTTTACTCCTTCTTTAAAAGGGGAACAAGAATACCCTTGGGAGGGGATAGGGAGGCAAAGTTTAGAACAGAGACTGAAGGAACGCCCATTCCGAGCCTGCCCCACATGTGGCCCATACATATACAGCAACCAAACTAGATAAGAGGGGTGAAGCAAAGAAGTGCAGGCTGACAGGAATCAGATGTAGATCTCTCCTCAGAGACACAGCCAGAATACGGCAGATACATAGGCGAATGACAGCAGCAAACCACTGAACTGAGAACGGGACCCCCGTTGAAGGAATCAGAGAAAGGACTGAAAGAGCTGAAGGGCTTTGAGACCCCATATGTACAACAATGCCAAGCAACCAGAGCTTCCAGGACTAAGCCACTACCCAAAGAGTATACATGGACTGACCCTGGACTCTGACCTCATAGGTAGCAATGAATATCCTAGTAAGAGCACCAGTGGAAGGGGAAGCCCTTGGTCCTGCCAAGACTGAACCCCCAGTGAACGGGATTGTTGGGGGAGGGAGGTAATGGGGAGGATGGGGAGGGGAACACCCGTAAAGAAGGGGAGGGGGAGGGGTTAGGGGGATGTTGGCCCGGAAACCGGGAAAGGGAATAACATTTGAAATGTAAATAAGAAATACCCAAGTTAATAAAGATGGAGAAAAGAAGAAGGAGGAGGAGGAGGAGAAGGAGGAGGGAGGAAGAAGAGGAGGAGAAGGAGCAGAAGGAGGAGGAGGAGGAAGAGAAGGAGGAGGAGCGCTGACACTGCAGCAGCAATGGGCTCACTCATGGCCTGTAAGGGGGATTCCTGACTCATGTATTCCAGTGACTTCTAGTTAATTCAACTCTGTGATTAGAGAAGGAGGCAGATAATCCACAAGAAGGGTAGGGCACAGAGGGTACCAAGACCTAACCCCGGGTCCTCAAGGAAAAACAGCTGCTCTCCTCTGGCTGATTGCAACCAGGGTACAACGTAAGCTCAGGTCACCACCAACAGTTTCAGTTCTTTTTACCACAGAATCTCTCCATTTATAAACATAAGTAAGGCGGTAAAACACAGTACCTGACTCCCGATCTATTAACCCCCACTTAGGCCTAATGATCTACAACTAGCCAGAGTGGTCAGCGGGCCACTTTAACTAGAGAGACTCAATCAGAGTCCGCGTAGGGTTCAAAGATGAGTAAGATCTGGTGTCTGGCTGCAGGGATCTGGTAGGGAAAACACCAAGACTGGGTAAGGTTAGGCGAGGTATGGAAAACACAGATCACCATTTACGAGGGAAGTGTGTCTTACCCCAGCATTTCCTGCAACGTAGCTATGCTCTTGAAAAGTCTGTCACCCTAGCCGTCCCTAGCACAAAAAAACATCCCCCCGGGGTTGGAGTGGGCAACTTCTTTTTTATACATTTATCTTTTTTTTAAAGATTTATTTATTATACATAAGTACACTGTAGCTGTCTTCATACCCCAGAAGAAGGCATCAGATCTCATTACAGGTGGTTGTGAGCCACCATGTGGTTGCTGGGATTTGAACTCAGGACCTCTGGAAGAGCAGTCAGTGCTCTTAACCACTGAGCCATCTCTCCAGCCCGGGCAACTTCTTAAACACAATAGAGGAAGCCTCTTTCCCCCTGCGTTTGTAAACCCTGTGCCAGGATGCATAGCCAGCAGATTGCAGAACATTTCAGCTACCCACCCACCTCCATAGCTGTGCACTTTCCCCCGGATATAAATGTAAGGTTCAATTGCCAGCTCACTCGGTCGTAACCAACCTGGGCGAGTATCTCTACCCGTGTTTTTTTTGTGTGCCAGATAAAATGGAGGCTGTGTTGAAAATCATTTTTTCCCCCCGCAGTCTTCCTACCTGCCGTGTGGATGAAAATCGGGAGCCCTTGGGATATGGAGCTATTTAAAAATAAATGTGCATATGTAACCGTAGCGAGCGATTATATCCATCCTGAATGGACTTTGCCCTAAGAAAAATAAAAAGTCAAGCTTTGGGGTTTTATTTCATTTCCCAGAACCCAAGTGGATTGGGCATGATTGAATCGCCTGTGTTTGGCTGGGCTCCTCTATGTAATACTGGCTTGTCGGACTGGTTTGAGTGGACCCAGCTGCAAAACTAAGGAGCCCCTCTGGACACAATCTCTTCCCAGATGCTGAAAATACCTCCTCTTTGAGAAGGTGGGGGAAATAATTCTGCTCCAACAATAGGACATTCTTTCTTCCTGAAGGTTTTGTTTTTACAGGGAATAGGAGTGGAGCGAGAGGTTATGCTGTGCCACAAGGCACTGCCCAGAGCTGGGACACAGTCCTAACCTAGTTAGGAGACTGGGAATTTGATCCAGTACCCTGAAGAGAATATTGTTCTGTGTTTCACATTAGACACAGCGCCCTTGTCCCGACGGCGCATCTACCGTGCGCGGGTGACTGCATGTACATACGTGCACATGTGGGGCGAGAATCCCTAAGATTCTTGGACCCGAGTTTGTTTTTACTTCTGCGGGCATCTCGGTCAAAATCCCAGCCCTGACATCGTTTGCCAAGTTGCACTAGAATGGCTGGGCTTATGCTGTGGGCGGGCAGCTCCTTCTCTCCCTACCGGTGGCTGTGTGGAGTAGCTGCCGAGCTGTGACCTCCGGCGGGAACTTGGTTGCTTTTGCTTCCCACTCAGGGTGGACTGGCTACTCGGCCCACACAACCTTCTAAAAAGATGGCTGCCTTTTTCGGCTGTTGTTCGCCACTTAGTTGGAGAGTCTTGCTTCTTGATTCAATCTGAGCAGCTGTGAGAGCTAAGATTGAAACAAAACAAAAAAAGCTTCACCTCTGTCTGATGTTGACTTTCAAATTGGCTAGAAGGCTCCTGGGGATTAGACAGAAAATATGTGCTACCTTCTTGGGAGGATAATTTTTCTTTCTTTTTAATAGAAAACTTCTGACTTAGACAAAAAGGCCAAGAGAATCTATTTTTAAAAAAGCCAGAGTATCTCATGTGGCTATTCCGATGGAAAACAAAAACGATACCTAAGCCTTGCACGGCACCTTTCTCCCTAGGCAGGAACCGCAAACTTAGGAAGTTAGTGGTAATAACTCAGCTCACCGGGGATCTAAAGTAATTAAAGGGGTTTTGCAAAAACTCAACCCGGAATGGATTCAATCTGGATACCCCTGCCTTCCTTGGGAAGTAGTTGAAAATACACATTCAGATGGAGCATGGGAAAGTATCGGGACTGGGGGGCATATGCAGGTCATCGCAAGGTGTTTGCCCAGTGCACAGGGCCCTGGCTTCAATCACAGCTTGGTCAAAGAGAGAATGTTTTCTGTTTGATTCTGTACCACTGTTTCCACTTCCCCTTGAGCTTATCCGCCTTCCATCAGTACTGAGGAAACACTGTTGCAGCTTTTTACCTTGAAGTCCTGAAGAACCGCACGCCCAAGTCAAAGAAAGCCTGTCGTTATTCTTCTTAATTATTTTAGAAATGTCATCTCCAATACCATCCACTCTTTTGTAACTCCCGAGGAGAAAATTGAATAAGCACCCATTTCCCGGAGATCCGCTTTAAAAAAGTTTGCAGTCAATTTTTTTTTTTTTTTTTTTTGGATGGCTGTGAAACAATTCAATGATATGGGCAAAGCCTGCAGGATGATAGGAGCCCCATTCCATGTAATCAGAAAAAAAAAAATATTATGGTGTACACAGGCAGACGGCTTCGCACAGTTCGGTTAGTTTAGGTTAAGAAATGTTTTCTCTCAGGAAATGCCTTTAAACCGGGGCTACATTTTATTTAATGATGTGGAAAAATTCCACAAAATATCCTTATGAGAAATGTATTTAATTTTCTCTTTTTAAGCCAGTCAGCAAGTAAAGTGGGCTGCATATTGCTCGCATTACTAACACCGCCTGGCAGCGGTACTGAAATATGCCTGGTCATGCACATTCAGAGGTAATGTTAGTCGGGAGCACTCCTACGGTTGCTTAGCACTTTCCAGACACTGATTGGCTTCAGCTGCTGAGATGTCTGCCGCTAGATATTGACAGATGTTGAAATAGCGAGTAAACTCCTCTCGCTCCCCCCACCCCCACCCCGGGCCCTGCGCACAAAGGAATAAACCAAACTGCATCTTGCCATCCCCAAACAAGATTCTTGCCTTCCCTCAGCTTTAATGACCGCACTGAAGAAACCATTTGGGCCCTGATGGAAAGGAACAGACATCAACCTTGGCACCATCAGGGTACACAGGGGAAGGAAGGAAAAGGCGCGGGGAAATGGGACCTGGCTGTCGGCGAGCATCTTACTTCCCTCCTACTCAGGCAGCCAGGCTAACTCAATTTATCCTTCTCAGGGTTTAATCATAAACAGGTCACACTGTGTCCTCCTCTGGGTCACTTGGTTTCTTTTCTGCCCTTTGGTGGAGGCGGGCTTGCTCTCCTCTGCTCTATAAACACTGCGAGGCAATAATGACATTCTCAAAATACGTGGGATTCGGTTATGAAAACCACTGGGTCGACGGTGATAAAACAGTGTTCTAAATTATCTTTTCCCCCCCTATATTTACAATTTGCAAACTCTAATTTTTACCCTGGTAGAAAGTAAACGGTAAAGATAGGCTGATTTTTTTTTTTTCCCGTGCAGAGACCAGTGCGATAGAAAATTCTTGGTGTAAATGAAAAGTATCTGATTTATTTAAGATTTCCTCTCTCATTTGACCTTCACTCTGGATCGCCGCAGCTCAAGGCAACTTGTCTGAGAACTACAAAGAGAACGTGCGTTTTCAGAAGTCAGATATGCAAAGCAAGGTTCTTCTGGGCAGGGCTGCTAAGGCATTTTAATTCTGTTAAAGCTGCCACGGGGTTGCTTTTCGTATTTCTTTTTAATAGCATCAACTTCTACAAATTTTGGATATGTACACTGAGATGTAGGAACACAATTAAATGGCGGCTCTTGACTGTGTCGCAGGTAAGAATTGTGCTTGGTTCCGGCACCTATGTAGCAGTTGTGAAGCTTCAGCCCCCATGTGGGTCCCCCAACAATAGGAGAGGGGGGCCGGGAGTGGGGGCAGAAATCGGGATGGAAAGTGAATGAATCAATGAATTAACCGAGGGGGGATAAAGAATCGGGCTGACCTCCCTAACCCCCAGTAAATTAATTGTTGGACGATGAGTTTTCAGCATGCCATACGCCCAACATCATGGGTGTTATCTCCCGAAAGGAAATGTCCTCAGTCTGTGGGCAGAGCTCCCGCCTCGCAGACTTGATTGACATGGATAACTTGCAAGCATGTGATTGGGCAGCAGTCTTAGGTCAAGGGTTTGACTTGGGTTTAGTCCAATGAGAACAGAAAACGGGTGTTCAGAAAGCATAGTATATCATATCTCTGACCTGGAGACAAATATCCCAGTGCTGTAAAGGTTGTTTTGTACCCCGCTATGGATCCCCCAGGAAATATACTGGTCTTTTGGACCAAACACTAAAGATTTCTCATAAAATCTTGCAAGGCTAGTCAACGCCTCCCATCTATGATCATATTTTCTTCCATTTCTCAGAGGTCATGTTCTACCCAGTGGTAGCCAACACATGATGATTCCAAGTTGGGCATTGTCTCCAGTGTGGGTTCCAGTTGATAACACTGGGTAAGGAAAATGAATGCTTTGTTTTTTTCTTCAGATAATCAACAAACACCCTAGCTTTTTGAGAACTTCACATTATTTATGAGAAATTGATAGGATTTCTATTTTTATGGAGACAAATATAATTAATGATTTGAAACAGAAACTTCTCTGGTTTTCCTATCATAATCATTGACGCGATAGTCTAATACTTTTGATTTATGGATGGTAAAGTGGTCACTTCTTAGGCAGAATTTATAGCTGCTGGTTTCTCATAGCATTCTTTTCCCCCTCGTTACCTTGTATTGGCTAAAATACAAATACGGAGCTACTGAGATTACATTGAGAATAATCCATGAGATATCAAATCTTTTCTATTGCAGGATATAATAATGCTAGACTTTTCCATCTCACACCGTCCGCCTTAGAGTCTCTAGTTGGATTCGAACCTGGAGTGTGTTGAATTAACTCTCATTGTGCTGCCTAGTCTAAATCTTCCTGAGTAAAGTCACCATGATTAATTTTATAGCCCCTAAGATAAATGTTTTACTGAATGCCTTAAAGTTGGTATATTATAATGCTTTTGTTTCAAACACCTTTCCTAATTCAAGACAGCATATATATACATATATATATACATATATATATATTCTTTATAGGAAAATTTGGTTGAAAAGGAAACAAAACCAAAAATACAAATCACTTTTTGAAAATCTCATCAGATTAGTTATCTTTCTATTTTGTTCTCCTTCTCTAGAAACAATTTAAATTGAATATTGATTTTATTTTTTTAAACCTCAGAATATATCAAGATTGCAACTGCATATTGATTCAATTAGTCTTTGAAGCAAGTGTCTGAGAATCCAAGAGGTTCAGAGTTTTGTTTTATTTATTTATTTTTTTTAATTTTTTGTATCTCTTGAGAACAGACGAACTTTCTAATTTCCCCAAACAATTCTCCTGGACTAACAGATGACGAGACACAATCGTCAAATCTTTATTCAAGGAAGCCTCCCGGTGGAGAGCGCTCTTAAGTAAGAAGGCAGCAGCACCTAGGCTAGGTTTTACGCCCTGACCCATACCATGGCCACTCACATGGGAAGCCTCTCCGGTTCTCACAATGAGTACCATCTGGCTTTGGAGATTTGAAACAGTTACATGTCTTAAGTGTGCTCTGTAATGACTTCCTGGAAGACTTTACTTTCCATCAGGATGTATGAAAACTGATTGCAAGAAAATGTTTGTTTTACTTCAAATTTCTTTTGTTGAAACTGTGTCCTTAAAATCATTGGCTTTGTGTCCTATTCCTCTCTCTCTCTCTCTCTCTCTCTCTCTCTCTCTCTCTCTCTCTCTCTGTGTGTGTGTGTGTGTGTGTGTGTGTGTGTGTGTGTGTGTGTGTGTGTCCCCAGTGGGTCTCTCCTGATTTTCCTTTCTTTTTAAATTCTGGTTGTTTGTTAGAGAGGGGGGGGAGGGAGGGAGGATCTTAGAAGAGATAAGAGGTAGGAAACTGGGATCAGAATATATCGTATGACAGAAATTATCTTCAACAAAAAAGCATATGATCTTCTATCCAACGTAAAAGTACCCAACAGCCTTTATTTTTATTTTTATTTATTTTTGTGCTCATTGTTGAAACACTCCATCAGATCTGAATTTAACTTAGTTTTTGTTTTCTACCCCATTTTATCATTTTTTTTAAAGAGTATTTCTAGGGGCAGGAGAGATGGCTCAGCGGTTAAGAGCACTGACTGCTCTTCCAGAGGTCCAGAGTTCAATTCCTAGCAACTACACAATGCTCACAACCATCTGTAATGGGATTCGATGCCCTCTTCTGGTGTGTCTGAAGACAGCTGCAGTGTACTCACATACATAAAATAAATAAATCTCAACAGAGAAAGAGTATTTCTATGTTATTTCCACAGCAGACATTTCTCTGTGGCATCACATGTGGATTGCTATTTCCTGCCTCTGTACTTCCCTTTCCAAAAATGGAGTGACCTGTGGTAACTTTACCTTACATGTTTCTACAACTCTGAGGCCGGTTCTAGGGCTGGGTCTTGTTTATTTGGTCTCCTTTTTGTACTGAACTTACCTCCTGGGATGCGATTCCATTCTACTTGTCCCAGGAAGAATTTTCTCGAACTGTAGACTCTAAGTGCATTGGCTACTTTTCTCATGGCTGTACTACAGAAGCTAGCAGGAGTCACATGACAGAGAAAGGGTTGACTTGGGGTCAGACAGCTTAGTGAACAGGAGAAGTTGGTGGCTGGTCACATCGTGACAGGGAAGAAACAGAGGCCTAGACTGGAACTACAGGTGGGTGTGGACATCAAGTTCCACCCCTAGTAGCCTAAGTCCATTAGATAGACATCCTGTCCCCAGAGTTGCATAATGTCCCCAAACAGCATGACCAGTGGGACACCAAATGTTCAAACACATGAGCCTGTGTGGTGACAGTTCACATTCAAACAATAGAATTATTGCTAAGGTCCATCTGGGTTAGTGTTAATCTTTTGTGGTTTCTTTCCAAGAATCTGCCCAAATTGTAAATTCCTGGAAGGCAGGGGACCGGTGGCTCATTAGTATTCAAATGATTATGTCAAATGCCTATCACAGGGCCTGATAGGCATGAAGCACCTAATATATATTAAATGGGAGAGTAAATGTGGCTCTCTCTCTACTTTATCATGATTTTGAATACCTTTAAAAGGCTTTTTACTGGTTTATATGCTAATGCAGAAATCGTCCTCGGAGAGTTACAAACGTACAAAAATTACATAAATGTTGGGCTTGCACAGAAATATTTGCGCTTAGGATCCAAGTGTAGCTGTCAGGCGGTTAGGGTGGAGGCAGAGCTCGCCCATCACGCCCGGTCTCTAATCCCGAGTCAGCACCTCCTGACATCGCCGTTCCTTAGACCACAACTGCCTATGTGGTGAATGCATGCCACAGCTGAACCTCTCCTGAAGAGGTTCTCCTTTGTCAGCAGCGGCCATAATGACAATAATTACCACAGCTGCAATTGCTGGCATTTGTCCTGTGCTTCGCATGTGCCAGGCACTGTCCCGATCGCTTTAGAACGACCGAGTCTTCCGGTCTCACAGGAACATCGTCAGAAGACGTTGTTCTGAGTGATGTTTTCCCTGAGTAGACATCCAAGCCACTGAGAGGGTCAATATTTAAAGGTCACGAGGGGACTGGGGCTCAAATACCAGCAACCTCACTGTAAACTCTTTGAGAGAGACTTCATTTTACTCTAGAAAATTCCTTCTCGTATCTACTTCTTACAGCAGCCACCCTGCAGCGCCTGAATTGGTGCTTCCGCCTAGCTTTCACCCTTCCATAGGACAGACTTCTGAATATACAGTGAATACATCCCATCCGTCCCCACGCAAGCTGTGTCCGGAGGTTGAAGGTCATTGGCTCGATCTACTTTCATTTTTATCAGATCAGACTTCCTGAAACTTGTCCTTCCGGCTGTCCTTCCGGCTCTCTGAACTGCTGCCCTCTAAGGACTTGGTAGATATCTTTATCATAAACTGAACCTAGTGGGACAGAAGAATGGAAGGGGTGATGGGGACCTCATATTTCAGTGACGGTGCCTCTCTGTCTTGGGATTGGACCCTTCACCCTTCTGTTGTCTCCCTGTGAGCTGGCTTACCTTCCAAGTGTGCTTCTGCCCACCCCATCTCTATGGTTCAAGTACTTTGCTCTATGTTTTTAATTGGTTTTGCTAGTATGAGTTCACCTCTGAGTTAAAATCTACCACCAATCGGGGTTGGGGATTTAGCTCAGTGGTAGAGCGCTTGCCTAGCAAGCGCAAGGCCCAGGGTTCAGTCCCCAGCTCCGAAAAAAAGAAAAAAAATCTACCACCAATCAACTAGCCAACCTTCCCGTCATGAGCTTTGTCATGCACGGTCCTGGCTACAGATGACACTGATCCCTGCTCCTTCCTTTCTGTACCTCTTATGGGCGTAGGGACATCGCTCCTCTGTACCAACAACAGGACGCCTGGGGCCCTGTGCGTTGGCTTACCTTCCTGATATGTAGGTTTTCCTATGCCCATACCACAGTGTCACCACAGACATCCAAATACTCCCACAGTGCCAAGGTTTTTATAAACAGGGAGACTAGAGCACATCTCAAAGTTAAACTTAACTTTATCTTAAACTTATCTGCCATCAAATACTACAATTAAAAAAAAAAAAGTAGTGGACTTGAGGGATGGATCTGTGGTTAAGAGCACTAAAAGCTCTTCCAGAGGACCTGGGTTCAATTCCCAGCACCCACGTGGTGGCTCATAACGGTCTGTAGCTTCAAGATCTGACACCCTCACCCAGACATACATGCAGGCAAAAGATCAATACGCACAAAATAAAAAAGAAACAAACAAAACCAAACAAAAAAATTTTAAAAAGCAACATTAAACCTCCCAGTTAACTCCCATAAGAGCCTGGGTTTCTTTGTGCTACAGGTCTGTAGACCAGAAGTAAATGGAAACTTAGTATCGTGTTAGGAGAGGTTGCGGTGCAGTGGAGTTTCTAGCAGGAGCTGCTATAGAAAGTGATGTTCCATGGTCACTTTGGGCTTGCTTATATGATTGATCTAAACTGTGCTGGCTCGTCAAGAAAGCAGAATGATAAACTGATGTTAATGTGGTTTTTTTTTTTTCCTGAGTGCCCACACAACCAATAAATATTGTATTAGATTCTCTCAGGCCATTAATCTCCTCTGGACAAGGGTCTCTCCGAGGCAGCCAAGGATGGGGAGGAATTCCACAGTAGATATTTCCTCATAGTATTTATGGCCCCATAGTGTTCAAAACAGGAATCCTGGGTTGCGGCTAGAGCAAGAAACTGTTTTGTGGAAGAGAATTTAGCCTCAGAAACTCCCAAGGTTTCTATAAGGGGAAGTTTGGTTAGGAAGAATCCATGTACAAGGAATGCCAGGACCTTGTGGTGAGGTGACACAGTAAAATGGCACATCTGACTAGGGGAACCTGAGTGAAGGAGCTGCTCTGGGTGCTCTGTGTAACTTTCCCCTCCTACCCTAGTGTTTCTCAGTGTGGTTGTCGGTCCTGCTTCATTCCCACCGTCTGGTATCATGATGCATAGCCTAGAAACCAGGCTCAGCCCAGGTTCCCACATTTAAAACTCCCATCTATTCCCCCGTGCGCCTGAAAGTCTGGCAGTGAGACCAGTAACCCGTGGTTCAACATGTGCTCTGGCTGATCCTAATTGGCCCATAAGTTAAGACATGGTGGTTTACATCAGGAAACTACAGAGGCCACACTTTCCCAGCCCTGTATCTCTGTACCAACTGTGTTCTTGTATTAGTCAGGGTTCTCTAGAGGGACAGATGGACATACACAGAGGACAATGGCTTACACAGTTGGGGATGGGGAGGCCGACAATGAGTGTCTGAAGCCTGGAGATCCTGAGGGTTCTCACCTGTAGCTTCTAAGTCAGTGAAGCCTGAAGAAGCTGGTGGATTCCAGTATCAGAGGAGGGGAGCCCCGGCCACTGCCGCAAAGGTGGGAAAGATACAGTCAGCAGTAAGGAGAAAAACTAGGCAGTTGGCAAGCAGAAATGGTTTTCCATGGGTCTTTTTATATCTGGACTGCCGGCCGGGTGGTGTTCCTTCTGTGGGAGGGGCTTCTCTTCTGTTACTCCTTCTCTGAACACCCACCCCAGAGGTGCGTCTCCAAATCCCGTCAAGCTTGACAATCCAGCCCACCCATCACACCAACCATCTCAGATTTGTTCAGAGTATCACATTGCCATCCCAGCCGAACATCTTTAAGATACAACCTGGAGTTCCAGAGTTCTTCTCAAAGCCTCGGACCGCTCTCATTTTTAAAACTTCCTATTTATCTCCCTTGTTTGCCTGAGAAACAAAGTCTCATCACCTTTTTGAAAGCATCCCCAGGTCCACACTCCGGCAGCCCAGCAGTAACTCGTGTGAGCTTTTCTCTGCACTCTTTGTGAATTTTATATTGTCCTTTGGCCTTGCGCCCTCTGCCCTCAGTTCCCAAGGACTGGTTCTCTCACGGGCGTTCCAGTTGAGTTCCCTCTTGGGTCGCCATGTCTTGTCCCTGACACTTCAAATGTCCTTGTTTCCATGGGGGTATTCTTTTTTTTTTCACGGAATTCTCATGTGCCCATTGCCAATGTCCCCTCGACACCTTTCCCTTCAGAAATTGTAGTAAACCTCAAAGTCAGCACGCCTTCTGTGGAATCCAGAGCCTTTTCTCACGCCCTCCTCTCTGTCCCCTTAGACACCTTCGGAGATCTTCACAGCTCCAGCTCACTCAGTGAATGCTACCTTCTCTCGCTCGCAGTATGGAAACATCATTGTCTAGCCCTGAGGCTGTTCAGTCTTTCCCACAGATAATCGAATGATTACCTAATTCATAATCCGGCCTGAACTTCCTGCCTACACTTCTGCTTAAAGTCACCGTGATCACTTCCGGCCTAGAGGCCCTTCTAAACTGTGAGGATAGTAATGGCTCTGGGCTGGCATAAAACCCTCGTGGCTGACTGATCATAGTTAAGAATGAGCAAACTTACTTACCTCTGTATTGACAATGCATGCGTCCTTCATTTCTTTTCTTCTGGAATTTTATTATAAAACCAGTCAAACTCAGAGAAAAGTTGGGAGGATACTACTCAGCTAGAAGCTTTTTATCCTGCTTCCATTTTACCCAAACCAGCTTAACTAAAGAACAACCCATTTAATTATCCTTCGACTTAGACATCCATGTATCCGTTTGTGTGTATTTGTGAGGACGCAGCCAATGCAAATACTGGCATCCTTCTCCCCAAAAGTGTTTACCATTAACTAGAATTCCACACTTACTTCTAGTCTCTTTTTTTTCTCTTGAGGTAAAATTTATACACAGTAAAAATGCACAAATTTTAAGGAAGCATTAGATAGGTTTGGAAAATGCATAGTCATGTAACTCAAACCCACTACTCTAAGATGCTTCCTCAGGCTTGTTAACAGTTAACTGCAGCTCCCGTAATTGCCATGGTGTGAGAATTGCCTGTTCTCACACTGTGGCAATTAAATTTTCCTAGTTCTAGAACTTTTACAGGTGGTAGTTTTGTGTGATCATTCTTTAGCCAGGTGTTGTTATTGTATGGAATCACTAATATATTTTCCCTCTGTAATTGTTGAGTAACCTTCCATTAATAACTACAGCAGAGTGTATTTCTACAATACCCCACTGGTAGGCTGATTCTTGTTCGTTTGCTTGTTAACTTGTTTATTTTGTTTTGTTTTGGCCTTTAACTCGTTTGAACAAATATGCCATAAAAAACATAGTTTGGATATTGAATACATTTTATATACATTTTTTTTCTTGGTGTTGGGGATTGAACCCAAGGTTTCATGCATGCCAGTCAAGGATACTACTAGTAAACGAAGAAGCTACGCTCTAGTACCCATCTGTAGACACATAGTCTAGTTTCTCCCCGGTCAATAGCTAGCTATAAGTGCATTCTGGATCATAAAGTAAGTGGAAATGGTGAGTAGCGTGTATATATTCTAACTGCTCCTCCTTCTTGCCAAGCTTTGGATTGTCAGCCTGTTTGTAACCACCGGATTGACTGGGGATACATGACAGGGTTTCATCATGGTTTCACTTTTCATTTCCACGATGATTAATGATAACAGTCATTGGTTCTTATGGTTACTGGCCATCCATCTATCTCCTTTTGCCAAGTGTCCACATCTTCCTTTTGCCCCGTCTTCATGGACTCGGCATCACTGAATTTAAAGAGCCTCTGATATGCCGGGTTCTGGTCTCTTGTCAGGTAGATGTTTTATACATAGTTCCTGCTAGTGTGTGGTTGGTTGGTTACTCATCTTCTCAGTGGTGTCTCTTGACGGAAGAAGCTTTTCACTTGATGAAACTTAATTTATTGATTTTCCCTGTAAATGTTGTTTTTTTTTTAAAATATAAACGTGTGTAGTAAATTAATATGGTGGCTGTATTTCTTTATCCTAGCTGGTTTCCAATAGCGACACAGAGAGACCAAGATTTATTTTAACGCTTCACCTCAATACTTGGGGCTGTCTATCTTAATCCCCTAAGCTAAACTGGCTACCTCCCAGCCAAGATCCCAATAATGCTTGCATTTATGGCTTTCCGTGTTTCTGGTGAAATCTCAACAACTCCTTTCTCCTCCCTCCTCCTCGAAGATCTGAATCCCCCTTCCTCTCTTTCTTCTTCCCTCAGCTGGTGGAAGTCCCACCCTATTCTCCCTTCTGCCCAGCCATTGGGTGGCCAGCATTTCTTGACAAGGCAAAGAATAAATGACAAGAATTGTTGACAGGAACTTGAGAGAGGAGATTCTTGACAGAAGCATTGCAACACCCTCTCTGACTGAAACAAGATTTGAGAGCAGAGAAATCAGCATTTGAATAACACAAAGATAACCTTTACACAGTACACAAAAACATTATGGCTACATTTCCTGCTTTATACTCCCCCCACCCACCACCCAAAACCCACCTTAGTTTATCACTACATCATAAAAATATTTGTTTATGATTTTTTTCTAAAAGTCTATGGCTTTAGCCTTTGTGTTTATGACTATTGTCCGTCCTTAGTTGATTTATGTGTATGATGATGAAGCCACCAAGGTTCGCTTTCTTTTCATACAGTTATCAGCTTTAGTGATGGGTATTTACTCCTTACTGTATCTGGGAAGGTTTCTGTTCCCTACTGGATCGCTTTGGCACTTCTGTCAAATTAAAACGGATATGTAAATGTGTGTCCTTTGCTGAGTCCCATTGATGGTCAATCTTCAGGTTAGTTCTACACAACTTTGATTACTAAGTTTTCATAGACTTTGAAATCAAGTAGTTTAAGCCCTCAGGTTTTAATTTTCTTTTTGAATGTTGTCTAGAACAGATAAGGTTCTTTTTTCTTTGATTTCTGTGTATATTTCAGGGTCAACTTAGTAGTTTAAATAAGAAGCCATTTAAGTTTTGATATACCACGTGCCATCGCTACTGGGTACACTAGTAAAAGCGAGAAACTCATTTCTTTACTAAACTCTTAACCATATAAAGTCTTGGCTAATGATGGAATTTTTATTTATTTATTTAAATATTTATTTATTTATTTATTTTATGTATATAAGTACACTGTTGCTGTCTTCAGACTCACCAGAAGACGGCATCAGATCCCATTATAGATGACTGTAAACCACCATGTGGTTGCTGGAATTGAACTCAGGACCTCTGGAAGAGCAGTCAGTGCTATTGACTGCTGAGCCATCTCTCCAGCCCAGACTTTTCAATAGTACATATGATGTTTGTTCTTTATTTTGTTTAAAATTGTTCTGCTTGATTAGAAGTGTATGAGTCTATGGTACATTTGTAAAAGATAATAACCCTCTGTTATGACAGGTAGAGTGATGTATGTAGATACCCCCTGTGATGTGGAAGGTGTGACTGAGGAACATGATTCTTCTGTTGGTGGTGGGTTTTTGGTTTTGTTTTTTTTTTTTTTCAAGACAGGGTTTCTCTGTGTAACACTGGCACTCACTCTTTAGTCTAGGCTGGCCTCAAACTCACAGGTCTGCTTGCCTCTGCCTCCAAAGTGCTGGGATTAAAGGTGCAAGCCAGCACTACCCCACGAGGACTTGTATCACAAGACAAATATTTCCTCTGAGGAGCTGCTTTTAATAGATAGATAGATAGATAGATAGATAGATAGATAGATAGATAGATGATAGCTTATGGATAAATGATAGATAAATATATAAATAGATTATGGGTAAATGATAAGCGATAGGTAGGTAGATAAATATATAGATAAATTGGTGGTAGATAGGTGATAGATGATAGATTGGAGATAGATAGATAGTTAGATAGATAGATAGATAGATAGATAGATAGATAGATAGATAGTAGGTAATAGGTAGATGATATAGCATTTACCTGACCTTTATTTCCTTTACCATCCTTCACCTCACCACTGTTAAAGCCGTAGCTTCTGTTTAAGCCTCAAGCCAAGAATGAGATTCCTAACCCTTGCATCTCATGTCCTCGGTCTTTCTGCGGATGAGGAAATTAAGCTTAGTGAGGCAAAAGGCTTTTCAAAGGCCCCAGAGGCAGGGATGGTAGTGTTGGGATTCAACCTCCACCCCCCTACTTTGAGGGCTGGCACTTTGAGCATCTTCTGCTAAAGAATACAATGTGATAACACTTATCAACTCGAACACAATACCTTTTTCTTTGGCCCATTCTTGTATTATCTAAAATGTCCATCGCCGCTGCTGCCCTTTCTTTCTAGAAGCATCAGGCCAACCCTGAAATCATCTCCACACACTCAGTATTCTACAAACGACAGTGGCTAGCTCAGTGGGCTTTTGCATTACATGGGATTTTTAGAGCCAAAGTAATTTAACCTTCTCCCTTTCCTCTTCACAGTGGTAAACTCTTTTCATAGTGTCTAAGGACGTCTTTATACACCATGCATGCCTCATTCAAGCCGTACGCTATCTTTATGTATAACTCCAACCGAAGATTGCCGTGCTCCACTGGTTTCGATCATCCAAACATGTTGTTGAAATTCCAATTATGATGACTCTTTCTGAGGCAGCCACATAAATTCGGCCCTACAGGTTAGAGTTTTCTGAATTCCCCTATTAGCACAGAGAGAACTATTAGTGTATTTTGCATCAAGCTGTATAGAAAGAACACTTTGTACTGAGCCCTTGGTTTTGCAGGAATAGGTGCATGAGCTTTATCATCTTTGTTCCTGGACACCCACACTTCCCTTTAAAGAAGGACACACAGACACAGACACACAGACACAGACACAGACACGCACAGCATGGGAAACTTGGCAAGCTGTGCTTTTTAACCGACTCTCAAGTGGAGAATTGAAACCTTCCCAGGTGTCTGCATTGAGAGGCAATAGCAGCTGCTCAGCCCGAAGCAATGATCGCTAATAGAAACAGAGCGCTCAGGAACGCATGTCTTATGTCTTGAGTCTTGAGTCCGAGGAACCTTGAGAAAATGACTTTTCGGGAAGGTAAGGTAAATAATGGGAAAGGAAGGCAGCAAGGACCCAGAGGAAACCGCGCTCTGTGCACCAACCCCTGGCTACAAATAAACCCTTTTACTCTCAGTTCATCAGGCAGCGAGAAGTAGTTCACGGTTCCCGCACTGGACACGAAAATCTTCTTGGTGTGCGTATTGTTTTGAGGACGTGAAATTAATCACGAGGATCTTCTCTCTGATGTCCCTCGTTTAATCAGATTCTGTGTGGGAGCTTTTTGGCTTTGCTTAAAAGCATAGTGAAGAGAAGAAAAATAAGGACATTCTCGGTTTAATTTTATAAAGATCACATAATAAGGGTGACAGGTGGAGCTATGTAGGGGTGGAGGCAAATTGGTCCTCCATCCCAGACGTCAAAGACGTGCTGCAGACATCAGGGAAATGTCTCGTGGTTGGGAAAGGTAAAGGAACTCAGCAGGCCGGTCTTTGATACCCAGGGCTTTCATTTTTAATTAAAGAACGTAACTCGGGCGAAAAGTCACCACACCGCCTTATTTCACACAGGGGCTGGTAGCACTGCTCTGTGAAGGGGAGGATGATTGGCAACAGGCCTACCAGAGTGCCTGCGAGGTGTTCCAAGTCCAGCGAGTGACAGGAACGCACATTTATTGTGTCGCATTCAGCACTCACAGACTTTCCGTGAAGAAAGCACTCGAGAAATCTGATTCTCAGAGTCATTTAGTGACTGTCCACGGTCACACGGCTGGGGAGTAGCGGTCGGAGAGAAGCAGCCTGACTCTTCAGCTTCAAAGACTACACCTATCCATGATGTCCTCCGTTGTCTGTAACCTTTCTTGAGTGTGTGTAGATGCCATCCCTAGCTTACAGTTTCTTAAAAAAGAACCCTGCTCATATATGATGGGATAGATCGACTTCTTTACATAAGTGGTCTCCTTAGATCAGATAAGATCCCGAGTGAGCCTTATCTGCAATAATTCTTCCTTCAAGCACCTTTTCTTCCAAAGACAGCATCACCATGGCCCTCCAGTGTTGACCGGCATGTATCCCTCTGCCCTCCGACTGGCAACATATTAGCTTTCTCCACAGTCGCACCAACTTCAGAGTCTGGAGGCTTTTCCTAACATCTCTGGAGCACCCAAAGCATCTGTCCTCCTCTGAGTAGGAACGCCAAGCAGCTGCTCTCTGTCGCTCACACAGTAGATTTTTATAGCTGCTCAGACCAGTTGCCAACATTTCCTGCCCTTGTCTTTTCTAAGCCAAAGAATTCCAGCTCCTGCTTCCTCCTCCTCCTCCTCCTCCTCCTCCCTCCTCCTCCTCCTCCTCCTCCCTCCTCCTCCCCCTCCCCTTCCCCTCACACCCCCTCCCCCTTCACATAGAAATTACTTTCACCAAAGATCCGTTTCAGGAATTGCTAATCGTTTTTTGGCTCCTGTCTTCTAGGCTCTCTGGATCCTCCGCCTGTTCAGTGGGTGTCATGGAGACATTGCTATACAGGACTGATTTGGACATTTGGGGAAAAGTTTTCAAGATGTCCATAGGAGTATTTCTTGTTGTTTTTTTAATTGGCTATCTTAATTACATCTCAAGTGTCCTTTTCCCTGTTTCCCCTCCGCAAACCCCTCATCCCATCCTCCTGACCCTTTGCCTCTCCACAACCATTCACCCAGTCCCACTTCATAGTTCTAGCATCAAGCCTCTACAAGACCAGGGCCTCTCCTTCCATTGATATCAGGCAAGGCCATCCTGTGCTACATATGTATCTGGAGCCATGGGTCCCTCCATGTGTACTCTTTGGTTGGTGGTTTAGTCCCTGGGAGCTCTGTGCGGTCTGGTTAATTGATATTGTTCTTCCTATGGGGTTGCAATCCCCTTCAGCTCCGTCAATCCTTCCCCTAGCTCTTCCATTGGGGTCCCCAGGCTCAGTCCAATGGTTGACTGTGAGAATCTGCATCTTTATTGGTCAGGCACTGGCAAAGCCTCTCAGGGGACAGAGGCAGAATATTACAGAAGTTCTCAGATGGTATTTTGAAGGAAGACAAAAGGTGGGATCCCTGATACAGTTTTTCACGTGTTTCAAAGATGCAGCTTTTTTGGGAAAGATGCTACAATAAGTTTATTCACATTTATTTAGTTTGGTCTGTAGCATGAGGAGTACAGAAAAGCTATAAGAATTCAGAGAAAAATGAAGAACATTCATTTAAGTTAATCGGCAGGACTTAAAAGAATTAACACCGCGGTGATCTTAAGGCATCAGGAGGATGCATAGAAAAGGGTGAAGAAAGAGAAGGGGACCGGGCTTGAAGAAACTGAACCGACTTAAGAGACTTAGAACTGGTTTTCACACCAACCATGTTGGCTGATGTGTTAATCGTTTGAGAGAGAAGCTGGAGCTCAATACCGGAGCTGCACCGTTTAAGACATTCAAGCAAAAGACGAACTTTCTTTAGGGAAATAGTTCTGCGGATGGAGCACATGGTGGGCGGAGAGAGTCTCAGGCCGGAGCTCAGTCTCAAAGCGGATGCTTTCCGGCTGACCGGGACTTACAGACACGGAGAACTTACCGCTTCTCCCCAGTAGGAATTTGAACATGAAGTTTAAAGTGAAAAAGCCCAAGACAGTAAAGAAGGTGGTGGAGCTGGGGAGGCAGAAGGGAAGCCAAGAAAGGAAACATGGAGGCAGACCAGAAAGAGCACGGAAGTAAAGAAACGAAGATTCCAGAAGAGTCTGAGGAGACAGGATGGACACGTGGCGTTAGCAAGGGGAGGGCTTGTTTTCTGGGGGAATAAAGGAGTAGGGGCAACATCCTGGGCCAATTTTAAGGTAGAGAGGGAGGTAACCGAGGAAGCTTGTGTGGTCCGGCAACAATTCCTTTATTCAAATGTATTTGGACTCATCTGCAGGGGAAGAAAACAATTGCTGCTTCCACTCTAAAGAGTGAGGAAGAATTGGTGTTAGGTTAGGAGAAGCACAAAGGTTAAGGGATGCGTGGAGCCATGCATGTCCAGCCAGGAGGACCGACGGACAGAAGATGTCACTTGCAGGGTATTCGGTGCTAGCGCAGCAGAGCTTCTGGTAGGGTCTTCGTCTGCATTTGTAGCTCATCTCTCAGATATCAGGGAACAGACCAGGCGCTTTAAGATAAAAGAGAGGGGAACTGATTCTTTAGTCAGGAAGGGTTAGAATAAGCAGATAGCATGCTTAGCATACAAGTCTATGTCTCCTGTTTCCCTGAGCTCTGCAATGCACAAATATAAAAAGGCAAAATGGTGTTTCACCATGATAGAGATGCAAAGTCCTATTTTATTCTCTCTCTCTCTCTCTCTCTCTCTCTCTCTCTCTCTCTCTCTCTCTCTCTCTCTCTCTCTCAGAGTTTGTTTGTGTAGCCCTGGCTGACTTGGAACTTGCTCTATAGAACAGGCTGATGCCAAACTCAGAGATCCTCCTGCCTCTACCTCCTAACTGAGTAGAGTTTCTGGTTATAGTGCTCAAAATATTAAAATCCATTTCTAAACGCTGTAAAGAGAATTTAAAAAGTACACATTTTCGGTTACCTCAGATTCAAAGCCACGAATGATATAAGAGGTATTAAATCTGCCTGTGTTCAGGCAGGGCTTGCACACTACTTTCTAGGAGCAGACTTGTAAGTCCCCTTACATGGATGTGAGCTCATAAAGATACGGAGAATAAAGAGAAAAGCGTGCTTTGCTCCTCCAGGCAAGCGTTAAACTCTAAGATGATGCTTGGGAGCGTGGTCCTTACCTCTGCTTTGGGGACAGACATTCACATCTATCTCTCCCTAAGAGGGGTGGACTGACTGACCCAGGACCTCTGAGGTTTGCAGCAGTAAAGAATAGACTGGGCGGGATTTCGATGTCACTGGTTTTAGGGTTGAGTAGTATCCTGGGACTTGGTCCTTGGCTTTGCCCTGTAGGAGAACTCATGTTCTGGTGTCTCATACCCAGAAACCCAGGGTGTGACCAGGACTCTAAGAGGACTTCCAGAGAAAAAGCTGGGTTTGGTTCGGTGATGCTCAAACTTCATCCTGAATTAGATTTACATGGGGAGTTTGTTAAAACCATAGATTCCCGGACTTTAGCCTCATCTCTTAGTGTTACCGGAACATGCTGAGGGTTCCTTCAGAGTCACCGAATTACTGCAGAATCTGGGACTCTTAGTGTCATTAATAAGAGAATTTAAGAATGGCTCAAAAGAAAGCTTGAGGACAATTTTATTGGAGTTTATAATTAAAAGCCTCAGGACAGGCAAGCTGTAAGTCTTAGCCGCTCCCTGCACCGGGAAGATGGGGAAGAGGAAGAGAAAAGGCGTTTGAGTTACTCTGGCATGGAGTTCATCCATCCACGCGGCGGACAAACAGCCACATGGTAGGGAATGGGCTGCAGAGAAAGAGGAAGAAAACCCAAAGTATGAAAGGTAACATATGTAAACTCTGCCAAAAGAAAGAGAGAAGAAGGAAAAAGGAAAGAAGGGAAAAGTTACTTCTATTTTAGGACTTAGGTGAACAGTCAGAAGGAAACATTATGACATTGTGACTGTGCTAGGGACAGGAAACATTGTCTCATTAGAGAGAACGTTCATCCTCCCCATTAAGATTTGCTTCTGATATACAACACCAGGTGGACCTTTGGCCAGTTGATTGGCTAGCCCAACTTGGTCAACCCAACTGTGTTAAAGGGGCCAGCAGCCTGTCTGCACTCAGAGGTAGATCCCTTTCTTTTGACTGGGAGGCAAGAGCCTTCTTCCCTCAGGGGGGCCTTCGATGGTTCTGAAACATTAGCTTTGAGGTAGAGTATGAAAAAAAAATGTGTATTTCTAACAAGTTTCTTAGTCACAATACGTTTGTGACTTGTGAACTATACTCTGAAGAGTTAAAATGCCGTTAGTAAAATGTTTCGGAGGAACATGAAATTGTGTCTTATAAGAAAGAATGAGTTTTGCATAACCATCCTGTCCAGAAGGCCCCAACAGATTCCTGAGCCTTTTCTCCAGTCTAACACTAAGATAGCAGGAAGAGCCTCTAGTGAGGGGAGGGGGGTTGAGATAGTAAAGCATATAACCAAATTCTGCCCTCAACTCCAGGTCTCCAAAACCAGGTCCTGTCTAAGGAGGTGGGGTAGGCATCGAGCTGGGTGTGTGTTTGGAATTTTAAATAAACTGAACTGGACTTAAAGTCCAAGGACATATTCTTATTCTCCACATCGAACAAACAAGGGGCATTTCGTTGTGGTGGTGGTTTAGTCGCTCATTCTGAAACTTTTCTCTTAAGTGTGAAAACACCGGGTTAAGAGGATGAAATGACTGGCTCCATTCTGTTGAGTAAGAGGATCACACATGTTGGGCTGGTGTTTTCTTAAATTCTTAGCGGGGCTACTTAAGCGCAGCCACGGTAACAGGACACTGGGAAGTTGACCAGAGAAGTGCCCGGCTTGGCTTCCAGCCTGGGGAAGACAGGGAAGCCATAATGATACACTCAATCACTAATGGCCATCTATCTCGTCAACAAAGGATTAGCCCCCTGTGTGGCTGCAGACACCACAATTAGCTTAGACTAGCGAGTGTTAGAAGAGGAGCCAACCGGGGCTCAGTCTAAGAAGAAATAACAACAAAAGCCCTAATACCTAGTGATTGCCTCTTGCCTGGGCTGTTGACGAAGGCTTTAAACATGGCGGAGAGGATGTTTGAATAACTTCTAAGAGCACATCAGTCCCTTTTGGAGCATGGAGGGAAGGGGTTGTTGGCATCTGCCTGGCTCCCTGCTCTTATATCTTGTATCAAACCCCAACTCTACACAGTAATTCAGCCTTCCTTGATTTCTGGCACTCGTTCTGATAGAACCTAGGGGCGATGGTTTAGTCTCCGTAACTGAAATTTAGTAGCTGGGCCTTTGTAATCTAGCCTTTCTCTTTGGTATAGTTCCGTGCTCAGCGTGCTGGGGAGTGAACACGGGGCCTTGCCTGTACTGGGCAAGTGCTCTTTCACTATGCCACATCTGCAGCCCATGGGATCCAGGGCAGTCAGAAGCTAAGGAAGAAGTTTGGAGAGTCCATGCACAGACAGGGAGACCTAAGGCATATTAAGGGCGTGCGGTTCCTCAATGGAGAGAGGAGAGAACGATGTGCTTTTGTTCTCGGCTCTAAAACGCACACGTATGTGAGGCTCTGTCTGGGTGACGGCAGAACAGTGACTTGGGGGGCCAACCCCAATCCTGAGCAGACAGAAAAGCATTGTGTGTCTCTAGGCATTCACATTGCCACACAGTAATCTAATCTGGGGGCAACCACGAAATTCGTAATAGTCCACCGAAAATAGCTTCCAAATGTCCTCAGGGGTGCAGACAAATATTAGCAGGGTCAGGTGGCCACAGGACAGTGGTTGTGACAGCTGCAAGACTTCACATTTATTTAGGGAAACAATTGGCTTTTAGACAGGCTCTCCAATCTGTTTTCAACTTTGCAGCAAGAGGGTTCTTTTCAAAACACAAGACCCGATCATGTCACCAACCTGCTTAAAACCTTTCAATAGCTTCCCCCTGTTCTTGGGATAAAGACCAAATCCTTAACAAGGAGCAGCTTGGCTCCCCCCACCCCCTGTGGGGGTTGAGAGTGGGGGTGGGGCCCGCCTTTGCAAACTCTTCCAGGTCTGGAATGCTCTCCACCACGCAGCCTTTCCTGGTAACTTTTGATCAGTTTTGATCTTGAGAGGTAGACACACACAGTCCGCTTCTGGGGCTGCCTTCTGGTGTCTGCGTCCCGCCCGGCGTCCTTTGTGACTCACTTGTTACGGGGTCTCCATTCCTTTCTCTTCGGGCCCTTAACCCGTTTGTAATTACACATTCATAGGTGCCTTGAGGTGTTTACTTCTTTTCTTTAGCCTCACCAAACTCCTCAGCTCCTTGAGAGGGAGAGCTATCTTTTGTTTACCGCCTTCCCCCTAGGGCCTAGCATTGTGCCCAGCTCCTGGGAGGTCCTCTGCTTTTGAATGGCTGAAGACTGCGGAGATTGTGCTCTCTCTCAGAAAAAATCTGAATTCTGTAAGTGACGAAAGTGTCGACCAGGCACAAGAATAAAATTCCTAGCTCTGTTTCCATGCAGTGATTTGTTTTAAAACAGAACTCCGAGAGCTCTAATCTCCCTTCACATTATATAGAAATCGGCTCATCAAAATGACCCTCTAACTGCACCAGGTATGCTCATTTATTCACTATTTTCTCTGGAATGAATTTGAGCAGTACTTTTTTCTTTAGGGTTCATCTTCTTTGGGGAACTTATATGAAAACATTTTATTTTAGGTTAATTTGGTTGAGATTTCATAAAAAGGCACCTTAAATTACAGACACTGGCAGGTAAGTGTTTATAAAAAGATTTTATACTTACACACACACACACACACACACACACACACACACACACACACTCACACATATATCTCACGCTGTACATGTGTCCATCAATCCATCTAAAAATATGTCTCCCTGACTTGAAATAGAAAAAATTGGAAGGCATTATAGTGTGGAAGTTTCCACCCCCAGACTCTCTCCCTCTCTAGCTGACTTCTGCAGGATTTAGTGGAATGCACAGGCAATCATGGTTTCCTGACGAGAGCCTGAAGGACACGTACTTCCCTCCTAATGAAATACTCAAATACTGAGTCATATGGCCAGAGGCTCTGTTCCCCAAGACTCCCTCTCGCTTATTTCTAATCCGAAGTCTGAAGAGGAGCGCACCTCCGGAGCTTCAGATCTGAGTGGGAAGGGATTGTACATTTCTTTCCCAACTTCTCTTTCTCCTTTCTTGTCTCTTCTGCAGCGTGACTGACAACCACTGGGCAGAAGTGGTCAAGTCTACAACCTGATGGCAAAAGAAAACTAAGGAACCGGTTGTCGCTGCCGGCCTGAGCTGTGGTCCGAAATGTCTCTGTCATAAAGCTGTTTGGATGTGGATATTTAATAATTTGATACATCATGCTGAGCCAGGGCCAAATAATCTATGAATAACTCCTACCATGCCTGTCTGAGAACAGTGAAGTGCTACAGAAATCGGGTTATTATCACTCATCTCTCTCTCTTCCTTAAAAAAAAATTGAGATTATAATTACAACATTTCTTCCTTTTCCCCCTCCCTCCAAACCCTCCCATATCTCAATCTCTTCCTGCTCTCTTTAAAAATCATGGTCTCCTTTTCACTAATTGTTACTGAAGGACCAGGAAAAATTCAGACTCCCTAGCAAATAGAGTAGAGCCAAAAATGTAGGTCAGCCAGTTCAGTGACTCTGCTCTGGGAACTAGCTGACCATAAAGTTAGATTAAAATCTTAAAGAACAATCTTGAGAAACAGGAGCTTCTCCCAGGAACTGGCTGACCATAAAGTTAAACAATCTTGAGACACAGGAAGCCTCCTCCTTTTTTTTTTTCCGTGATTTTTCACTGGTATTTTTTCTCGACATTTTCCAAGGACGCCATCCCTACCCTCTTGGGTTGTGGTTTCTTCCTTTAATACCTCTTCTCCCAGCTACTTGTGGTCGAACTCCTCTACCCCTGCATGGGATACGAGTCTCGACCCAGTGCACTGGTTCCTATCAGTAAACCTCATTTTATTACAGCAAGGATGGTCTCACGTGAGTTCTTGAGGGGTCGAGTCATCCTGAGACTTGAGTGAGGGCCAGGGGTCTTTCATTATCACATGCATATATATAAAACCTGCTTGGTCTGCAAATTACTTGTATGTATGATCATTTCTTATGAGTAAAAAAAAAATAATGTACTATTTCTACCCTTTAAGGACAGACATCTTTTTTAGGTCCAGGGATAGAGAAAACAGTCTGGTTATATTCTCCAACATTCCCTAGCTACACTTCTCATCATCACTTCATGACCTATTTCTCTTGGAAAGGAAAGATGGAAGGAAGGGAGAGAGAGAGAAAGGGAGGGAGGGAGGGAGGAAGGAAGGAAGGAAGGAAGGAAGGAAGGAAGGAAGGATGTGTGTTGGGGTGGGGAGGGTTCTAAACCTTTTTATCTTAACATCCATCTCTCTTCATAAAATTCTGGCTTTTCATTCCAGGAAACGGCCATGTTTTCAGAGGGATCCTAATAGTACCACGCTCCGCTCCCAAACCTCTGAGCATGGGGTCTATCTTAGCTGGAGGAGGCTGACTGCTCTCATCCCTGGCTTCCCTTGAGCTCTATCCCTGGCAGCAGCCTAGCCCTGGGCTTCCATAGCAGTGTTCTGAAGGGATGCTCTTCATCACAAGACAGCCTGTGCCCAAACACTGTGGTCCTAAGACTCAGCCCTGTTGAGTTTGCCCAACGTTCCTCTCCTTTGAAGCTGAATCCCCAAGGACTCTGTCTGCCTTAGTTTTCCTTTGGGGATTCAACATCGAGGTCTCCTTACTCTGTTGAGTATCTCTGAAAGAGTCTCGCTAGAGCGTCCACAACATGATCTATGTGTGTCCTTTCCCTGTGCCTGTGTGCCACCTTCTTTCCTCTCTGACTCTAAAGCTGACCCTTCTTTGATACAATTTCTGTGTCCTCTCAGTTTCTAATGCATGAGGTGCTTCCCTTGTCCACTGGCGTCACTGGAGCTCCAGGCCCTCTCACAGCCTATCTGATTTTGGATCTTTAGTGTCTCCCTGGTTTCCCAATAATGCCTTCCTTCCCTGCTTCAAAAGGCAAAAGATTCCTTTCCTCATGGGAAAACATCATTATATATGAAAAAAAAAATAAAAAAAATACCTTCAAATCTCTTATCTAGGTATAATAACAGAATACTTGAAAAATTATTTGGTAGAGAATTCACATTAAAAATGATATATTTTGTTTGAATATGCTCTCTACAAAACTCGGATATTTTCAGTGTAATTGTACTTAAGGGTTAGGCAGGGAGGAGTGGTATGCTTAAACGGACGGTTAAGTCATGAGGCCTTCTCAGCGGATGAATGAAATTAATGTTCTTGCATTGATCTTCTTCCTACCACATGAGTACATTGCATACATTCCCTCATCAGACCATAAATACTCGATCTTGGATTCCTAGCCTCTAAAATATGAGAGGTAAGTTTCTGTTCTTCAGAAATCACTCAATGTTACTATGAAACATTGTAAGAGCAGGACTCATAGACTAACATCGTGTCCGTCTTTT